>NW_009729051.1:0-43247 GCF_000703405.1 Apaloderma vittatum | reverse complement strand
AAAATACACTAAATAAGAATCAAACAGAAGTTTTTCAATATTTATGAAAGTCTAAAATGATGAACTTGTGGGCTCTCAGAAACATTCATTGCCTTCCAGTCAAATAACCATACGGTACATCATGTTCATTCATACCATATGAAGCCAAACTTGAGATATTCATTCAAGTAAATACTTGTTTTATTTGAAAATCAATTCATCCTAGAAGGTTTCTTGGATTACTTGGGTTTAAACCTGCACAAGGAGACATTTCTCTCTCCTCTTTCAACAACTGAGATCATTTAATGAAAGCAGTTTATTCTCTTTCATATCCATGCTTTTGTAAGGCATTAGTGAAGAAAAGGTACTAGGCATCAGGAAGTGGATAACTAGGTAGCCAGTATATGGGTTTCTGAGCAGCTTACTTTCCTTTTATATTATATTTTTTAATTCCAGTGATGCTATTTGCTCCAGTCTTCTTCAGTTTGTTTCTTCATCTCACTTTTACTACATGCCACCTTCACAGAACCACAGAATGTTAGGGGTTGGAAGGGACCTCGAAAGATCATCTAGTCCAGCCCCCCTGCCAGAGCAGGATCACCTACAGTAGGTCACACAGGAACGTGTCCAGGCGGGTTTTGAGTGTCTCCAAAGAAGGAAACTCCACAACCTCCCTAGGCAGCCTGTGCCAGTGCTCTGTCACCCTCACAGGGAAAAAGTTTCTTTTTAATATTTTTGTGGAACCTCCCATGATCCAGCTTGAACCCATTGCCCCTTGTCCTGTCATTGGACATCACTGAGAAGAGCCTGGCTCTGTCATCCTGACACTCACCCTTGACATATTTATGAGGTCACCCCTCAGCCTCCTCTTCTCCAAGCTGAAGAGACCCAGCTCCTTCAGCCTTTCCTCACAAGTGAGATGCTCTACTCCATCATCTCTGTGGCTCTGTGCTGGACTCTCTCAAGCAGTTCCCTGTCTCTCTTGAGCTGAGGGGCCCAGAACTGGACACAATATTCCAGATGTGGCCTCACCAGGGCAGAGTAGAGGGGGAGAAGGACCTCTCTTGACCTACTAGCCATCCCCCTTCTAATAGACCCCAGGATGCCATTGGCCTTCTTGGCCATGAGGGCACATTGCTGGCTCATAGGCATCCTGCTGTCCACCAGTTGAATGGTTTGATTTCTTTATATTTCTCCAAGTTTGCTTTGTTTATTTCAGATAATCTCTTTGTACACCTGCTTT
The DNA here is from genome assembly GCF_000703405.1 of Apaloderma vittatum. Classification (NCBI taxonomy): domain Eukaryota; kingdom Metazoa; phylum Chordata; class Aves; order Trogoniformes; family Trogonidae; genus Apaloderma; species Apaloderma vittatum. Next base: position 42,025 of record NW_009729051.1, on the reverse strand, counting down.
CACACACGGACATAATTTTTCCTAATAAAAGTAGATGTTAAACTAGAACATATTTGCTATTAAACTGTAACACATTTGCTTTCAGATGAAAACTTGCCTAGCTGCATGCCTAGTTGCCAAACGTTGCTTTTGATAAAAAATTAGAATGAAAGTTCTGTTGCTGAACACTTATGCAAACAATACAAGTTATTTGTGCTACTCCAACTTGAATCATTAGCATTTATTTACTGTATCTGAAGGATGTGTTAGGTCCAATGTATAAATAGATGCTAATTTTAGTTTTATAGCATTGTGTTTTGTCTTACATGAATTGAACCAAATAAGCTGTTGCTTATAATTTGTTTTTTTGAACAATATAGTCAATTTCATAAAAATCTATTATTGTTTACAGAATATATCAATCATTTTTATAAAAGACTTAATAACAACTTGAATTTAGGACACCAGTTGGATGATGGGAAGAGACAGACATATAGAAAACTTCCTATTTATGCCTTCTGTCGTACACTTGCCACCTCTTTTGTTTCTATCTTGTTGGCAAGGCCTAAGAAAAAGTGGATGGCAGAATATTTTATGGTATAAATTATAAGTTTGTGTCTTGAGTTAATGACAAATATGTTAAAGCCCGTAAATAACAAGCAAACGCTGAGCATCATATTTGAGTTCTTTGTTCTAAAGTGCAGAGGCTTTGCTGACCAGATTGGCTTGGGTTGTTGCTAGGACTTGCTGGATCAAGTGGAAATTTTAGTTTTAATTCATCTGTTGTTGGTATTCACTTCTTGCTTCCCATCATGATCATGCTGGTCTCCAGGGAGGACTTGCAAAGGTGATGTTAAGTATACAGAGAGGGTTGTCAAGATGTAAAGTGAAGAGATGTCAGTGAGGCTTAAGTAGTAAATTAATTGTTTAATCCAACAGCTCCTGTCCTCATTAGAGAGAAAACTAGCTTTGCTTTATATATCTTGAGGTTAAAAAGAGAACTTGTTCCATGTTTGCTGAAACTTTCTGAAGGAGACTTGCTAATGTTTGGGGTTTTTTTTCATCAAGACTATGTGCTGTGCATATCAAACTGCAAAGCTGAGTTCTGTGCTGAAATTTTTGTATGTGAAAACCACCAAATCTCACACTTTCTTATCATTCATGCCTTCAGAGCATTGTGCCTTCTGCTTCAGACAATCTAGTTCACTTCTTTACTGGAAAACCACACCTAGTGAAAGAAGATTTGATGTAAAAGGGAAACCAATGTTCAGGCGTCCACAAAAACTCAACAGTAGATCATCAGAAATGCAGAGAGAAAAGGGAAGGTGAAAGGCAAACTGACCACACAGGAGTGAAATAATGAGAAAAATAAGTGGGAAAGAGAGAGAACAGTGACTTCAGTAAAAGATAAATGAAGGAACAGTTGGAATAAATAACAAAAATCATGTTTGTTTTTTTTCTTTATGTTCTCCACCCTTACTACTATTTTGCCTAATAAGGCAAGCAGGATATTAGATAACAAATTAACTAGTATGAATGAGGACTAGAGTCAGTCAGTGGAGTGTGATAAAGTGTAGTATATTTGGAATTTCTCTCAGAGTATATGCGGAAAAAAGTATATGGAAAAAAAATGTTCTTATTTTCTCAGTATCTGAGAGCAGTTCAACTCAGTGGGCTTTTTTTTTATTAGTTCTTTTTTTTATTTCAGACTATATTATCACAAGGAACATATCCAGCAAAATGTACATTTGTGCATATGACTTCCATGAAGACATTACCTACTATGGGATAAAAAATAGAAGAATAGAAGTGAATTAATAAAGAAGAGGTTAACACGTAATTATCAAAATACTTCCTTGAAAAAAAAACAGATGAAACAAAGAAAATTCTTTAGCTTAAGTTGCCTGTAGTTTACATTGCATTTGTCTTTGCTGCTTGACACAGGCATTATATACAATTTAGAGAATTGTATCTAAAAGCTGAAGCCACACAAGAACGTGAACTTTCTTTGAAAGATTATACTTTTCCATTAAGATGTTCTCTGGATGTTTTAAAAGATCCTAGAACATATAAATAAAAAGACATAAAAAAGTGAAAACTATTAGTTTAAGTTCTTTTATGAGACCATACACATCCCTCAGATTAATTTTTGTTTCCAATTTTTACTGTAAATATGCTGTTTAGGGTTCTCTTCTGAACTTCTATAACTAGAAATTTGTTTTGGGAAGAAAAATTAAAGGAAATTACTGATATCTTTGTAAATATGCATGGATGGACTGAATAGTATATACTAGATGTATCTAAACTCTCAATATTTTCTCGTCCTTGGGTTTTTGATTTCTTAACTTTTTTTTTTCATCTCTTCTATTTCTGCCTTCCTAGTTTCTAACTACACACTATTTGTTCTTCCTTTCCACTTATATCTGCTTTTCTATCTCTGCCTCATTCCTGTTATATGTGGGTTTTTTTCCCTTTTTACCCACCCTCTTTCTGTATCTATTGTCTTCAGGACTATTGACAACTTCATTAATTGTGCTGATTTGGAAATGTACAGAACCTGTGTATTGAGGAAGATGAAAGAAAAACCCTCAGATATATGCTTTTTATAATTTAATTTTTTTATCTGTAGTCAATAAGTCTATTTTCTTGGTTTCTTAATGATTTAAGTTTATTCAAGAACTATTTAGAAATCCTCTCTCTGGAGAAGACCACCTGAGTTTTCTTCCTGAAAAGATAGGTGTGCGCTTTTCTCGTCAGAAAGTGACACAAATGTAGATTACAAAAATGCTAATTACTTCAGTATAATTGAAAGTACTGATTGTAACTAGGCATTTTCAAAGGCCTTGTTTCCTCAAAAGAGAATGAAAGAACATTCTGACAGTGATTGTCTTAAAATGATGCAGGCTGCTTGTGAGAGTGACTGATATGCCTTTAGTATTGAAATTACCTCAGATTATGCTGTATCTCATAACACTTTCATATCAAATGCAAACTTTCGTAACTGATGAGAAGTAATCTAAAACTATTCAACTACTTTAAAAATACGTTTCAAAAAAAAACCAAAGGAAAATATTTAAAAGCTGTTCATTCATACAGAGCAATATTTATAGAGCCTGATATTCTTTTTTGAAGTTGTTGATATAATTTTATTTCTTGTTTTTTAAATAGAAGTAGACATAGAGATGTTATGGATCCATACAGACAGCCATGTTAAATAGGAGAGGAAATGGAATGGTTATTGATATTTATTATTGATAAAATACCACCTGTTGTGCAGAGCATAGGTCAGCCCATGTGATGTACAGCTTCTTCATCAAGACCCACTGCTGAGTCTCCAAGATGAACATCAGCTTTTTATAAAGGGGAAGTGAGTTTCAATTTCTAGCACTATGTGGTGGGCTGGCTTTGATCAGCTGCCAGATCCCCCACCCAGTCCCTGCCTGCCCACAAGAGGACAAAATAAAATGGAAAACTTTCTGGGTCAGTTACCTTCATGAGCAAAAAAGACTCAAGTAGAAAATTTAATTTATAGCTGATTAAAAATACATCTGGAAAGTGAGAAACAGACAATTAGAATGCTTTCACACACACAAGCACACCACTTCTCCCCAGGCTAAGCTTCACTCATTCATTCCTGACTCCTCTCCCTCCTCCTCCCAAGTGTAAGTTAGGTCCATAGAAATTTCAGGTCAAAATAATAAAAAAAAATATGGTTTTTTTGCTTCATTTTGGGTGACAAAATGAAAGTATATATTAAAAGACCATGAAGACCACTCATTTGAAAAAGTGGAAAGTATAAAGTGATTTTTTACTGAAAGTAGAACAACTTCTAATATTTTTTTAATTTATTTATAATGAAGTGAAAGTTTCTACTGGTTTACATTATTGTTCAGGCAAGTTAAGAACAGATATTTTTTTTATTTGACTTCCAGCCATGCTGTCTGTGGAATGATATAGGTATTTTATTATGCTTGTAAATTAAATGAAGACTATATATGCATACCAGTACACATTTGGAAGTACTCAGATACAGATCACTTGATCACTTAGAAAGCACAATTGATCTAGAAAAAAACTGCATCATCAGAGAGCCTAAAAAAATCAATTTGCATGTCACTTTATTCAGTCCAGATAAGAAACAAATGAATCAAAATTAAAATCAGAAAGAAAGAACCTTTCTGCTTTATCAAATGTGCTCAGAACGCTTCTGTTCTAGTCCTCCCCTTCTTGCCCCCTTTGAGTTTGAAATAGATTTCAGTTGTACTCTGTATATAGTAGTTCTATTGTATATCTTTAATTGTGTTGTGAGCTGTGAAAGAATCAAGTATTTTTAGGGGAGAACAATGAAAAAGAAAGAATGAAAATGGTAAGTATTAACACTTGCAAATATTAATAAATAGAATATTTCTTTCCAGTGGTGTTTCAAGAGACTTTCTTTTGTGATGTTAGTGTCCATATTATTTAGCCCAGTTATAGTAATAAGAAACTCTTTTTCTGCTACAAATTACATCAGTGGGAGTAACTAAATTCATTTTATCACTGATTATTTTTACATTATTTGTGAAAATGGCAGTTGTTTCATGTCATTATTTTGTGAAAGAGTAGGGGAGGGGAAGACAAAGAGTTTTCATTCCAAAGTTGTGTGAGTGGGATTCTCTTCAGAATATAAATAGAGAAATCAATTACCTCAGAATCTATATGAAGATAATTTTGCCTTTGCAGATAATGAACTGCTTTTAGTCATGAAACAGAAAATGAATCCATTACTAATAATGAGGCTGAGAATGCAATAGGATTATATACCACCTCTTCTAGCAAAGATGCTACATAAATCATAAGGTGAAAAATAAACAGAGAAAGTCAAGGACATTAAACCAACAGAAATTGCACCCTTGTATAACGTAAAGTAAAATAGATGATGCTTGAAAATTTAAGGTCATATTGCTAACCTATGTTTTGAAAGAAAATAAATGTGCTATAGGATTTATTCTATATTGTAAATTACAGATGAGTTGCTGAATTTCCTATGTTAATAATCCATTATACAGATTAGTAGTCCATATTCATGGACATCTGTTATTAAAATTTCAGCATGGTATACTCTATACCAAAAAGTGATTTGTTCAGAAATGGATGCTTACTATTCTCAATAAAATAAATTGAGAGAATACATGGATATATTCCCCTTGGTCTGCAGACCTACATGCTTGTTAAAGAACCAAAAATGCTTTGTTTCCTTGGCTTTATGCTTTTCTGTCATACACCTTAGGGGCAGTCAGGTGATACAAAGGTGACCGAAAGGATAAGAGCTAAGAATTAAAAATTCTTCTATGTTAAGACCACAGGCACTAGTTAGATTTTTTGTCTTCCTGCTTATTTAACACTGCCTGGAATATTAAGTCCAAAGGCTTGCAGTGAATGTAATGATTCTTTTTAAAAATGTGTCTATTCTTTATTTCAAAACTTCAAGAAATATGCCAGTCTTCATTTCTCTTGATACTTACTTGTTCGACCATGTATGTGAAAAATTTTTCTTTTATCAAATTTTTGCACTTGTTTGCCTTTTCTCATCCATCACCCAGGTCTATTAACATTACAGTTACATGTGATCATGTTATTGTACTACAACATTACATGTTGGCTTCATTTTCTCACAGTTACCATTCATCGTTCACAGGCATTTTCATAGTTTCTACAGTAACTCTTAAATCTTTTTTTCTGTAGGCTCTTCAGGCTTTCGGTAAGTTTATTAACTATGGAGAAGTGTCACTCTGACTTAATTTCTCCCATTTTATGTGGATTTAGGTTTTTTAGACATTCCCCCTAACTTCTTGCCTCTGAAAAGCTTTCTGATGTAGTAAAAACATAGGCAGCATTTATTTTCAGTTGTGCCACTCTTTTCTGCTTCTTGCGTAAAAGCGACATTAACTAGGTGAGATATAAAATCTTGTATGCCCTACCATACGCTTTCTCTATAGGAAACAACAGAGTGGACAATGGAGGATGACTACCAGGTTTTTTATGTGGTTTTGTTACAACAAATCTTTTACTTTAGTAGAGATGGCAAAGTACAGATGTACTAGTAGTTATAACCCTCTAGCATTTAGGTCACATTTTAGGAAGATAGTAGCCTTAATATTTGATTTGGTGCTTCACTGATCTTGGTGTAATAAGTATAGTAACAGATCTAGTATACCTTCATGATTTTTTCAATGGAGCATACCATTATCTAGCAATTTATGAGAAATAAGCCCATTGATGCCACTAAGATGATGAGCTGCACATTTGGAAATATATATAAGAAAACAGAGACAAATAAAGTTTGCAGCTTCTTCAGAAAAAAAAAATCCATTAAAAGAAATCGCATAACAAAAAAGCACAAAAAAAATCTCTTAGATCTACGTACCTATTTTTTTTCTGAAGTTTTCTGAAAAAGTGGGCAAGCTGTAGCTTTTTCAAATGAAAAAGCTTACTCTGATTTGAAATAAGATGCTGGCTTTATTCAAGGCTATTGAGTATTAAAATACAATGTAATTGAATTGTTCAAATACGATGTAATTGAAGTGTGTCTGTGTACAGTATCATTTGCTTGCATTATGTTTACTAGTTCACTTTCTCAGATATTACCTAATGGAATGGGCTGGACTTTTGTAAGGAAGTAAGGAGAAAATTCCTGCTGTTTGTAAATGTTTATCTGTTCTTGAAAATGTTTGTTGCTAGCTAGAAATGAAAGACTAAAGTAGCTTCCAGTCTCTGATTTACAGAGGAGACTGGCAGTTCAAAGAAAGACCAAAATACTCAGTTCTCTGATAGTGCTGCAAAGGACTAGGGCAAAAATAAAATACATTTTCAGCTGTTAGCATGCTATTGTGTTTGCATTATCTAAATCCTAAAGAAGAAATAAACAAAACCCTCCAAATCTCAACTGAAATACTCTTGAACACTAGGGGCTACTGACAATTATTTTACTTTTCTCATATGCCTCTTATTAAATCAGTTTTTAAGCCTTCTCTAGGTTCATGAATCTCAAGTATTTCAATAAGAATTATGTTTCTAACTAATTCTTAGTCTTTGAAATATATCATAACTTTGAAATATACCGAACTTTTTGAGCAGGTGAGAGTCTGTGTGTACGCATGCATATGCACACATTATCTTACACACAGAGGCAGTTATCTTTCAAGTGAAGGTGTATTTAAAAGAGGCAACAAATATGACTACTTTGTAAAATGATATTTCTAATCCACAGATAGTTGACAGGCAGAAGGTAACTGTCCATATTGCAAATAACTAAGAAGTAGTAAAAAATCGTTAATTCTTCAATCTATCTGAGAAAATATATGAGTAGTAGTTGCAAGAAAACTTCCCTGTATCGATGGCTGTCAGTGTAAGTTACTCCTGGTAGGGTCAGTTGTCCCTTCCTCTTTATATCTACTATACATGTGTTTGCTCTTGAACTTATGTAATCTCACTTTTCATGCAGAGGTTTTGCTGTTTTAATTTCTTTTTTATATGCTTCTTTTTTCTTCAAAAGAGTTAAATATTTACTAACCTAAGATGAGTTAATTAGCATGTGAGTTTTCCTTGTAGTGCTTCTTCTCCCTTTGTTGTATTATTTTATTAACAAATAGTTTCAGAGTTTACTTTAGTCTCCATGACTGGATTGCCGGTACTATTTCCAAAATAAAAGACATTTCTCCTCGGTATATGGTATCTGAATTGTTTTTTAAAAAGGGGGTTATTTTTGTTTGGAGACACTTATTTCCAGGTTCTGAAGAGATGTATGATTTTTTTTCTAAAACAGATACTTGGAAGTAAGTGTATTTATTGCATTTATTCTGTATTCCTTCATATCCTCTTCCTTCTTAATTCGACAACATTTTCATTACATCAGATCTAAGAGTTTCAATTTGATTCCATACCAAATTAAGGACCTCTTAATCACTTGTCCAAGGGTAAGTGCACTTCTCTTAAACAACATTTATGTTAATTTTGTCCCAGATAAAAATCTGCTGCCTTTCACTATCACAAGTTTCAGTTGATTCTCTTGGAAACAATCCCAAGTGGATTTTCCAAACATTTACATTAGGTGAAATATAACATATATGTAAAATAGAAGGCAAAGTATGTGAAATTCGAAGCATTATTTTTTATTTTTTTTTAAATATGCATTTGTCTGAATCCTACCATTGCCCCACTTGCTCTTTGGACCCTGTGTGTGGTGTGTCATTCCTTCTACTACTTCTAGAAATCACGAAACGGGAAGTGTTCTCCATTCCCTTGCAATCACCTTGACAGAATGCTTATAACAAGTGTCCAAAGCAAGTGTCTCCCTGGATGAGATTAATCAATTCATTTTTAACCTACATAGAATGTAAACAAATAACTTTCAGGAAAAATAAGTTTTAAGAAATCACTGACTACTTTCCAAGCTATTTAGTGGAAATATGTCCAGCAGACCAAACACTTCATAGAGTCTAAAACTTTGTCTTTTGATCCTCCTTTTCTGAAATGGATTGATCCCTTTTAACAAGAGATGTATCGTGCTTTTGTTTGCTCAGTCAGTGCTGTGCCTGCAATTTCTTATCTGCCGGAAACCACAAGACTAAAGATGGTTGGCATATATACTTAAAAAGTGCTACGGTTAGAGAGAGACTGCATAAATTGGCATCTGTGCTTGCTCCTTCATATGCTTTTCTCTCTCTTGAATTATTCATTCAAAAAGTGGAGAGAACATTACTAGAACCACTGTTTGATATAGAGAAGCTAACCCTTCCAAGAAGGCTGCAGTTCTTATAAACATGCATTGACCTAGAATTGCTTGTTATGTTGTGAGCACTACCATATGGCATAGCTGGCTTAGAAGAGGCAACTTGGAAACGAGTGGCTATCCATTTCATTCAGTCCCTATGTCAAATTTGGGAGCTCACAAAAAAGAACATTTCATTCCAAGAAGACATGAGAAAGCCTGAAATCACCATGTTAGATCTCTGATATGTTTGAAATACTTGTACTTTGAAAGAATGCAATACAGATTGTGATGTATGGATCTTCAGTGCATTAAGCAAGGAAGTAAAAGAACTGAATCCTCCTCTTAGCAGTCAATAAATTCTAAATGCAGTACATCAACCTCCTTGGTACTAGCAGTAAATAGGCAGACAGGCTGCAGATAATTAGTTGCCAGTTCTAAGTGGTAACTGAAGTTCTTTCAAGAGCTATTTCTCTGCTAAGCAATACTGACTTATTGTTACAAGATTTGTTGTTAGCTTCTGCCTCTTGCTTGACATTGTTCCAGGATCTGTAGTACAGATCCAAGGTACACCCTCTGATGAAGTCTCAGACATATTTTTGATGAGCTTTTATAAATGCTCAGTGAGATCTCGTATTTTAACTTCAGCTAAATGCTATGGAAATTACTGCCTTTTTTATGATATCTATTAAGAGTTGAAATTCACTGTGATAGAATTTCAGATGATTTTATGTTTGAGGAAGATACTGTTTTAGGGAGAAATTTCAGAAGAAAAAGAATGGAATAAAGAACTGTGACAGATGATTATGGCAGCTGAGAATTTGCATTAATACAAAGTCCTTTGTTTTTACTCTTTTGTTATTATATTTTCAGAATGTTATGCAAGTACAGCATGCATACCATATTTTGAATAAATCTCCTCTATGGATTCTGTATAGTAGCTTCCAAATAAGGAGCAAAGGTCATACGATTGACAATTGCATAATTTTGCTATTCTGTTCACTGAAAAATAGGGGTTTTTTTTTCTAATAGCACTTTATATTATAATCTTATTTAATGGGACAGAGAAAAATGACAGATTCAGCCTTAATTTCCCAGACAACTAAGGACTCAAATACAGGACAATGTAACCAGAAAGCAACTGGTAACCATGAATCAACTGATCGACAGTAATTTTGCCTGCCTCATTTTTCCCATGGCAGCTGTGAAGTGTTGAGATACAGGAGATAGTTCTGCCCCTTCAGTGGAAGGGGTTTAAGTGATGCTGTGGATCAGCTGCTGTGCTACAGCATGGTACTTCACAGTAGTTTTTTATTACATTTGAGCACTTCAGAGTTAAGTTCTGTAGCTCCAAAAAAGTACTTATTTTGGAAGTTAATTTGTATGTCTGTGATCATTTCCCTGTCTTTGACATCTTTTTGCTATTGTATATTTGCTGTTTTGTAAACATAATGCTGCAAGATATTTTTATTATGCATTATTATTTGCAGAGCAGTATATGTTCAATTTTTAGGTCCTGTTCCCTGGGTTTATAAAGTTCAACCTTTTTTTTTTTTTACATTTTCTGCTTCCTGCTTGGTTGTGCAAATACTTCCATACTTGATATCCGTTAATATTTTCAACTGTTTATTGAGAAAATGTGTCTAACTGCAGCTTAATCTTTTATCTGGATATTAAATTTAAAGGCAAAAAATGATTATAACTCTAACATAATATGATTATTATCACAGAAGGTGATGAAACATCACTAGCAGATGTCTTATTTGATTTTACAAATTGGGAAGAAATCAGTACACAAGCTGTCATAGGGAAAAATCGATGTGAAAGAGCTCAGTTCTTGATGGCATCTTCCCAGCTCTCACAGACTAGTTTAACATAGTCTGGGCTGGATGGGCAATGAAACATTAGGCAAATCCTTCCACATAACCACTGCTGACTTCACACCCATGCAACAGACCTGGGGTGAGAATGTAAGACATTCGGTTACTGAGGATGTAGGTGTCCTATGCCAGTGGGACAGGGAAGCGTGCAGGTGTTGCACATGGCACATGGCTCTCCACAGCTCTAGCCATCCTGGCTATTAATAATGAAAAAAAAAATCATATATCAGCAAGTGATGTCGTTCTCTTTTTCTGCCCGGCTCACCCCAATTCCCCTATTAAAAAAAAGGAAAAAAAAAAACCAAAGCAAAAGAAAGCCTAATTGCTCTTTACTGGATCAAGACGGCCAGAAAGTGTGAATGTTAGTAATGTTAGTAATTTTAATTTTTTATTCAAGAGGAAGAATAAAGGCTTAATTTTTTCTGAACTCTGGAATTCCCAGAAATTCTGAATTTAATAGAGTAAGATTATTACAGGAGTGAAAAATGGCAAAATATGATGTTTAATAATCCTTTCAAGTTGCCTGTTCTATTTTTTTTGTACTTTTCTGTTTTCATGTTTTTCTTACACCACTGCAGCATACAAACACCTAACAATCAATGGTGAGGGAATTACTCCTAAATTAAATGATACACATTAGATTATTTTAAAGCAGTTATTTTGCTGTAGTTCATTTTTATGATGCCTTACAATGCTCTTTTGTTTCAACTCAGATGACAGATGTTTGCTGCAATGGGTATTTTATTTTGAGGAAATGTGTTTTTCAGAAAGTTTTTTGAGGCTGTGATATGAATACAAAGTTTATATGATTATCCATGCTTTGGGAGCTGGAGTCTGCCACTCAGGTTTTCCTGCTTATAAATGTTGAGCTCTACTATTTAGATTTAAGGTTTGCATGTTTTTTTACCCACCATTTTAGTGACAATGTAGTCTTATCTTATCGAAAGTGTTGTCAAACACTGGAACAGGCTGCCCGGGGAAGCGCTGGAATCATCATCCCTGGAGGTATTTAAAAGATGTGTAGGTGTGACGCTCAGGGCCATGGTTTAGCTGTGGATTTGGCAGTGTTAGGTAAACGGTTGGGCTTGATGATCTTAAAGGTCTTTTCCAACCCAAACTATTGTATGATACTATGCACAGCGAAAGTGTAGGCGTGCAGAGACTCAGATACAGGAAGAGGTTCTTCCCTGAATTTGAACCTGGAGAAGGGGTAGGAAAGGTGTTTCCCTAAGTGTTTGTTTGCTGTTTGATTTCTTTTTTCCTAATATCTGTTTGGCTGACCAAAAAGTTTATGTTAATTGGCAGTAATTAAAGTAAAATTGCCCAAGTTTAGACTCTTGCACCTGCACCTGTACATTGTGTATCTCTGCGGTTTGGTATGTCCATTCTTGGATGTCATTCAGCAAAATGGAGCAAATATAACCATCCTTGTCTTCAGACAACCTCAAAGTGAGTTCGCAAACGTTTTGCAAGACACATTTGCTGTCGTCTAAGTACTGCCTGAAAAACTTGCTGAAGAAAGAAGTATCACGGAATCATGGAATGTTAGGGGTTGGAAGGGACCTCTAGAGATCATCTAGAGTAGTTCTGTTGTGCTACTTAAAGCAAAAAGGAGTAAAGAATGGATAGTAAGCAAAGCTGAGGCAGAAAAAGTTGTTCTTGATTATTCTTTTGTGATAAGAAAGGGATGGACATGCTGGTAAAAGAGGTCTAATGACAGCTGATCTTTTAGATTTATGTACTAGGGGCTACTTTCTCTGCTGAAAGGGAAAAAAGAATATTTTACTTCATATGTTCAAGTGAATTGCTGTACAATTTGATGATACTTGTGACTTTTCTATGAAAGTAAGCACTGGCATCTTTCTGCAAACTGTATTTCTATTATTAAAGCTTATGTTTATATTGTTAGTAATCCTAACACATTTTTGAATATACACATGGTGCTATACACATGAATATACCCTGGTGCTTTCCAAGTGGAGCACTCAGCGAGCCCTCCAGCTACTCAGAATGGCTTTTACATTTTAGTTGGTGAAGAGAGTGAGTTAAACATGATAATTTCACTTCAGAACTGAGCCTGTAGAAATATATTCAATTCACAGACCATCCACAATCATTTTCTTGCTGATGTTCTGCTCTGTTAAGGGGCCTGCAGCAATGTCAAATTTGATAGTGTTCCACTCTCCAAAGCATGGACAGAGTGACTGAGATAAGAAAAGACAAGGCAGTGCTCTGAACGAGCTGTGCAGACAGAGAGGAGTAGAAATAACTCTGTTTCAGTGTAGCCAGGGTGGCTTGTTCTGTGGTTCTGACATGGGTTGTGACTCTAAAGTGGAATGAAATGGCACTGTGTCAGGGATTATTTTGTTTTGCTGTTGTAAGGCCATTTGTTAATAAAGATCTTGGCAAATTGAAAATGAAGTTAATGGCACATATATTTTTTTTTATTTTAAACCTATAATGAAAAAGCATTTTTCATTTCATGAATAGATGTTTAGTGATAATTACCAAATTTTTAAATCATTAGAAAATAGACCATTATGTAACTGAAAGTATAATTCAACATTTGTGACACACCAATTTTCTGTGCACACAGAGAATCACTGTCGTTTTGCTTTAAGTAGAAAAAATTGGTAATTATCATTAGGACCTTTTACTACAATCCAAGTGGGGCTAAACTATTTCCTTTTAATATTGATGTCACTGATTATTCACTTAATGTCAATGAGTTTGAGTGTGACTGTTCATGTGAAGGAACTGGTATATGTGTTTTTTTCTTTTTTTCCATAAGGCTTGGCTAAGTATAAAGACCTGTTTGACACATGTAAGGGTAAGTTTAGGAAAGATTATTTCTCTGCATAGTTCTGAAGTAACAGTGTACAGGGACCAGACTCTTGTGCTGTGCATTTGTCTTGAGAAACATCACCGGATTTAACTGATTACAGAAGAAGTTAAAGAGTAAATTTTGTGTACAGAAGAGAATAGAAATGAGAAAGAATCCCTTGACATTTAGGAAAAAAAAAGAAAAAAAGGAAAAAATAAAAAGGAGAAATCACTCTCATACAATAGAAGAGAACCAAAGAATGAATGTATTTGCTTTTAGCAGTCCCAGTGCTAAAATATATTCCTAAATATATCAACCTTATGAAATCAAAATGTGAAAGTTTACAACTGAGCTGTGTTCTGGGGCATGTTAAACAGGCTTGAGCTTGCTTTACACCTTCCCACATGTTAAATTTGCATTTAGATCATGTAATTTGTGTCTTGGGTCTGTTTACATGGTAGGTCATTCTAAGACCACTGAGAAATTCTCAACTACTGAACATGCACATATATATTTACATCATACACAGTCCACCCACTAAGTGTGGTTTTAGCTAAGTAAGCAACAATCCTTTGCTATCATTTCAAGGAATTGGTTCTGTGAGATTTTTACTTAGTTATTTTTCATAATATATTGCTCATAATATATTCATAACATATTCATAATATATTTCATAATATATTGTTATAGGTCCTCAGCTATGTAGATACATTGGCAAGCATGCTGAACTCCACCAGATACTCTGTGAAGCTTGTGGGAAGCAACTTCTCAGTTTCCAGTCACTCCGTGGATGTATATGCCAGGGTAATGAGATCAAATAATGAGCTATTCATCATCAGAGACCTTTGGGTCTGTTCATATAATGAAGGTTTTAGAAGTGGGTAACCTTTTCATTTTTCACTTCATGGAGTTTTTCTTCCAAGTAAGGAGAAAAAAAAATCTTACCTCTCTTGTTTTACATCTATTGGCACTCTGTAAAAGAAATTTCTGGAAGCAGTGTTGGCAGCTAGGTTATTGATAAGGTTGCACTAGTAGTTTGGTAGATTGATAGACTAGTTTGTTTACATGTGTTTAGTCTCTGGATTGATTTTCCAATGAATCACACAACTGGAGGATATTTCTAAATAGCAATTGAGCCATAATTTTTTTTTCATGTTTGGATACTGCTATAGAGACTACAACAGAGATTACGTTTACAATAGTGAAATATTCCCAGACCTCAGTCTCCTGGATTCATAATTAATTTAAGTTACAGATTTTGCTTATGAATGGAATGCATACTGAGGTATTTAGGAAGTCCAGGAGTGTACTAATGCAGCTGTGTATCCATTGACACAAAACTAAACATGATAGATTCAATTTAAACACAATTTTTTGATTCTGTGGAAAAATTGTGGATAAGGCACTTATATTTAGTCAGAATGTTTACTGAGTGGTAATTACCGTGGCTTTTGTAGATTTACGGTGACAGTATATATTAAAAGAATGTCACATCTTGAACTTGACTTATGTCTTTGCAGAATAAGGTTTGTCAAACAAAAAACACACAGTAAGAGAAAAAGCAATACAACAGATAATAGCCTGGGATTGAATACTGTGCCCTCCTTCATGCCAGTTGTGTAGAGGTTACTGACAAGGGCTTAATGATTTGGAAGTGGAATTAGAAGTCCTGAGTATGGTACCTACACTGTGTACATAACGGAGACTAGAAGCTGACTACCTTGCTATAAAGTTTGAAAAGGAGTATATTTGAAAAGGATACTTTCTCCGAGCCTGTCAGGAAACATCTACACAAGTTCACTGGTTAGAAAGCTCTACTGCTTGGGTACTTGGATTGATATGAATTCTGTAACGTTTCAAGGAAGAAAGAGAGTCATTTTTGTTCCCTTAAAAAGCAGGATTTAATGCAATATTGATGTCTTCTTAGTTTGGTAGGTCAGTGGTTAGGCTTTGCCAGGGTGGGTAAGATCTGTGTTAAATGCTTCCTTTACTTACTTTGAAGGTAAGCAGCCATTGGATAAAATGCAAAGCCAATCCTTAGAGATTTACACGTTCATTTCCACTGCTTGCCTATTTTATTGGAAGAGTAGATCATCAGGTGCAAAAAGAGGACTTCATATGCATCTAAGGAAGATTAATCTTAACAAAATCAGTCTGTTTTTAAAGCCACAAGGCTAAAAGTCAGAGATAAAATAGTTTATACTCTATGTATGTTGCCTGAAGGTCCCAGAAAGCCTGTCTCTATTTGAAGAGTATACTTCAGTTTCAACAGATTCAGCGGCATTGAAAGGAAAGTTGTTCAGAAGAGGGAATTTTTCTTGGTGGATCCACTTTCAGACATTCCAATAGGTGGTATTAGTACATTATCCTCTCATAAAAATGTTCATGAGGCTTTCTTAGCTGAAAAATTCAATTATTTGCTGTGTGTCCAAAGCATTTTTTTATTCTCTGCAGGAGTATAAAATATAGGCATTTTTTGCAGTTCTAAGAAAAATACCTTTTTTTTTCTTTCTTTCTTTTTTTATCAGGGTAGAAAGGCAAATCTGAGGTTGACAGTTTAAGTCTCAAGAGTTACAGATTAAACAGTACGGTGCTGGCTACATATACATATTGCAAGCACAGATGTCTATGTGTTAAAAAACACTGTAATTCAAAAACATGAAACCTCATTATTGACTGACTGAAAATCTCCTTTCCTAAATTTTCCCCAGATGCCAGTGAAGGGTCATAAAATTGAAATGAGTGAAGCCACCTGCATCTAGGCCCTACCCCCATGAAGGTCTACTGAAACAGTGCTCTTTATATACTACTGAAATTACGTATTCTGAAATGACTGGTAACCGCTTCAATACCTGTCATAAATTAATCAGTTATGATGTTTTCGACTTGAAACTTTCCCTATGTTTTTGTGCTTTAACTCTCATTCCAGAATCTGAAGAGAATATAGTTTTCATACAGTGTTGACCTTTTCCTTAATTACAGATGCTTCATTGTATCCTATTAATCATTAAATATTCACACATCTTGGGTAGATGAGATGAATTCCACATCCTCAGAAATGATCATTACAGATTAATTTATATTGATTAAAATATTGATTTTAAAGACTAACAACTAGATTCTTCACAGCCCAGTACCTTTATAATTGCTTAAACATGTACGCAGTGAGCACAAGGTATGTGGAAAATGCTGCTATTTTCACTTAGAAGATAATTTTATTAATTTCACCAAGGTTTATACAGCTATGTAGCATTGAAGATAAAATCAACCATCTTGTATTTAGCTATTGTTGGAAAGTACAATACTCCCTGAAATACAATTTGAGTCTCTGCATTGGATAAACAAAGTGTATTGGTAAGACCGAAAGCTCAAAAAATGAATCTTTAGTGTTTAAGATAAGAAACAAGTTTCTGCTTCACAGTTATGATACATAAATTTTGTTTCTGATTAAGATGCTTACAGGAACATGCAATATTTTTACTAAGGAACTGTGTCTGTAAGGTGTATTGAAAGGTTTTCATTAATATTTTGCTTTATGAAAATCCAGTTTATTTGATACAAATTAATATTAGCATTGGAGATGTATCACACGGATTCACAGTGTTAGTCTTCTAACTCTTAAACTTAGAAGAATAAAATATGGTAAAAGATAAGCTAATCTCAAATACTTTTTGTATTATATACCATGTGGATTTTTGAGAGTACAGTTTTTCTTACAATAAAGGTTAAAGTTACACCACGATACTCTAGTTATAGAATGCTACATATTTGTCAATTGTGGAAAGTCATACTGCATTCCTGATCTTGCTCATGTGAGTGGATGACAGGGAAGTAGACAAGGAAAAAAAAAGCGGTTCTTTTTTTTTGTGGTTTTGTGATCTATGTCTTGGATCCTTGACCTATAAGCAATCTAGAGAGAGTCATTACAATTTAAGCGGGTACCTACTCCTAAGAAGTATAAACCATACACCAAGAAAAAAATCCTTTGCTCCTGTTTGTGAGGTATTTTTTTCAATTTCTTTAGTTTTTCCTTTTTTTTTTTCATTGTCTCACTTACAAAGTACTGTGCACAAAATATTTCTGTACAGAAAATGATTTGGGGGTTAGACGCAATGTTTTCAAAAGAGATGTAGAATAACCAATATTAATATAATTGACTTGCTAAGGATGAAGAAGTTCATATAGATATTGGTAGAATACTAGAAACTTGATTCCTGTATGGACATCTTTTTTTTTTTTAAAAAAAAAAAAAAAGGAAAGGAAACATTTTAACCAAAAAACTTTAAATAAGCCTCTTCTGTTTAAAACAGAGGATGATAATTTCTGTTTACTAAGAGTAAGGGTACTGTTGTAGATGAGAAGCAGGTTAAATAGAAACAATTACTTGAAATTTATATTTCTGTAATGAGTATCTGTTGATTTTTATAAGAAAACTTTTACTAGTAAAGCTGTTTGCCAGAATGTTGCCAGAATGCCTTGAGGCAAAAACTAGGGGTTTAATATTCTGTAACAAAGAAATTTTTAATAAACTATATATTTTTGTTTGCTGCCTATCCCTCTACACAACTGGCGAAAATAATTTGAAATTACTGATTTATGTAACATCAAATAAAGAGTTAGTTTATTTGGAGCATGATGGATGGCTTAAAAACATTATCCAAGATATTTCGGATTTATTTTGGATTACTTTTTACATAAAATTTATACTGTCAGGATCACTTTCAAAGAGTACTTCTCATTTTCTTAACAGTTAAGATGTGGAAAGTATTATTAAAAAGTTCATGTCTGAATTCATGAGTACCTACAGATGATATTACGTTTGTTTTAATTGAACATAGCAGATTGTCCAGGCTAATGTGAATATGAAACAGTCTTGGTACAGTCAACTTAAAAAAAAGTCTTAAAATACTCCATTTCCCTGAGAGGCTAGATACAATTTTTTTGACAATTCCTTCAAGAAAATTCAAAAGATGACTAAGATGATACAAAACGTTTAGCCAGCTTCCTAACACAGACCAACGTCACATAATGTGAACTAAAAAAATTAAAGAACAGAAATTTTGTAATTACAGCTATTCTGTACACAGATCTTGGTTACCTATAGGCACTTTGTTTCCACATGATAGTATGGGCAAAATTAACTTGCTTATTCATCACATTCAGTTAATCTAATTATCTGTAAATTCTTCAAATTCTTCAAAAACATTGCCTCATTCTTTCAACTCTGTGCTCTCTCTAGTGAGATTTTCCTACAGTGACAACCTTTTCAAAAAGATCATCTACTTGAGATTTTTCCTGTGAAATGTTGTTTAGGGAAATAAGCACAAATACAGGGTGGGTGAGGTGTGGACTGAGAGTAGTCCTGCAGAGAAGAACTTGGGAATGCTGGTGGGTGAAAAACTGAATGTGAGCCAGCGACATGTATTCATAGCTCAGAAGGCCAATCACATCCTGGGCTGCATCAGGAGTGCGGCCAACAGGTCAAGTGACGTGATTCTGCCCCTCTGCGCTGCTCTGGTGAGACCCCCACCTCCAGTGCTGTGTTCAGCTCTGGGACTCCCAACATAAATCTTGGACCTGCTAGAGCAATCAGACTCTGTGTATGATTCTATGATTTTGTGATTACATGCTTCTATAAAATGCCCATTGTAATAAACAACTAATGAAGTTCCATCTGATGGGTAGATGAGAAGCTTTGGCTTAGTAGACAGGTTCTGGGACAGCCCTAGCTTGAGATTTTTTTTCCATAGGACAAAAGCTGAAGAACCTGCAGGATCAATAAAATCTGTTTAACTGTCCTGCAAGAGTTCCATTATCCTGACTGTGGCTGGAACAATTAAATCTATCAGTGCTCCTAGGAAGCTTTTGTTCAACAGAAAGAGTCTGCTGAGGAAGGACAGGGAGAACGGACTAGATAATCTTAGAGGTCTTTTCCAACCTTGATGATTCTATGTCTTGTCATGGTGGGGACACATTGATTTTTCTACCCCCCTCCTCCCCAAGATCTGAGGTTATATTATTATTGGTTTATTTCATTTTCAGGGGATGATAGAGAAAATTCAGATCTATAATACAAATTCTCTTAGAATTTTGAAACTGATTGTAGAAAAAAATCTTAATTTCTGCTAGTTATTTTTATCAATCAGAGTCTCAGCAGTGTATCCAAATGTTTTTCCTTTCTGTTTCATTTTATTTATATTCATTTAACTAAATTTAAGCAAAACAATCTTAATTGCACCATAATCATCTGCTCAGCATAGTGTTAATATATTATAGAGCAGATACACAATCTCTTATTATGGTACAGTTATTACATACTAGTTGCTGGTAAATAACAGAAATCTTAATTTCTTTTTTTACAGGGGAATTTAGAGAATGGAGAAATGTCTTTATCTGAAAACATCGATGGAAGAAGATAAAGAAAAAATACTATAAAGGAGAAAAGTGTGAGAAGGATTTCAGTTGAAAATTAATTTGAAATTATCCTGGATGAATTGTCATGGAGAAGAAAAGCAGAAATCATAGGAAAAACAAGCAGAAAAAGCAATCAAATAGAACTCATTGTTTTCTCTTATAATCTTGGTCTTTCTTCCTTTGTTAGGAAATACTGACCACAAAAGTCACAGGTGGAGCAGTTTGTTTTTATTCCATGCCACTAGGTGTAGTAAACTCTAGTCTTCTCTTGTGATTCATTTGGGACATTCTAATGGGAAGGCAGAACATTCTGTACAACATCAACAATTTTTGAATTCCTCATACCATGTCTAATTGTGGTATTTATTCTAGGAGACACACAGAGAAGCAGCCCAATGCAGCTTTTTAATAAATGATTATTAAGAAAGTAGTACAGTAGTCACTTTTCAGTCTTCAAAGAGTTTAATCTGATCAAGGATACTGTGAACTGGCTGATTTGTTTACTGGGTTCAGTTTCTTATCATGAATACAAAGCTTCTTTGAGTGTTTTGAAAAACACTTCAGTATAATTACTATGCACATCGTTGATCTGCTAGCCTCCTGGTGTTTCTTGTATTTCACTGACTTCCCTGTATGTAACACTTAAATGACAGACATTTTTTTGACACTGAAATATTAGAGTTTATCCTGACATACATTATTAATTAAAAAAAATAAATTATTGATGTCTCACTATAGCTGCCTACATAACTGAGGTTTTTTAAAAAACCGAAAGCTTCCTGTAACACTTGAAGAAAAAAAATCATAAAATTTTTCTCTATTATGATAAATTTTCTATTTTTGTCTGCAGCCAGAGATTTTTATCCCTTTGATAGTCCTTTTAGTAGTTTTGCAAGTTTGCCTCTCTTATTTGTGGAAAAATGAAACATGAGGTCAAAGTAGTTACGTTCTGTTGAAATTGCTTAAGTCACTGTTTGTGTTACTGCTGTGCTCTGCAGAAGGAGAAGAGCTCACCCAGGCACGTTTTTTTTGACAAGCCAGTGTTCTAGCGACCTTCAGAAGTTTCTGAAAAGGAAGGAAGCAAACAGATACTTAGAAAACAGGACTGAGTAAGCCCAGCATTGTATGGGCAAGTGCTCCTGTTAGAAAGTCGTCAGAGTTCAGCTGTTTCAGACATGCACAAATAGTTTCTTGGCTATGGATAACAGTCCAGGGTCTGAGCTGGATTTTTGTGAAGCCTGTAGATCACATTTCCCCATCTTTCCCTTCTTTTACTCTGTGAGTGCCTGAAACTTGCAAAGAACTAGTTTGGAAGACTGGAGAGAGAAGAAAAAGTGTTCTTTCGTATGTGTTAAAATATTTCCAAGAATGAGCATTGATAACAGGACTGTCCTTCCCAGAATCTCTGGAGTAAGTCTTACTCCTGCAATATAGCTTCTACTAGTTACCTTCAAGTCAGAGAGCAGACTTCCTTTGTCAACAGTAAGATTTATTCAGATGCTGATGGTGGAAGAAGTTTTTACCCACATTTAGCAAACTTCAGTAAACTTGATATCCATAGCTTTATAATCCAAGAAGAGAAAAACTGTTCAATCTAGTAATTCCTCCTGAGGATGATAATGAGTTATCATCCAATAAAACCTAATATTGCAGTGACTACATCGTTTCCAAAAAAAGGTTGATTCTGAGATGTTATTCCAGTATTCCAAAAGTTAGTCTTTCCAGCAAATAGTTCTTTCAGCATTTTATCTATTAGAATATTAACAGTGCTGTCAGCATGACATTATCTCTCACAATATTAATGATTCTGTCAGCAGTACAGGTCATTTGTAGCATGGAAGAAAGAAGGCAGAAAATAGCAGATGAATCCACAAAAGCACCTTGATGTAGGTAGAAAATTGGTGAGATAAGTCAGATAACTGGAGTGTTGCTGCCCTGGTTTTGGCTGGAATAGAGCTAATTTTCTTTTCTCTATGGTAGTAACATTTTATGAGCTAGAATAGAGCTGTGATTTGGATTCAGTATGAGATGAATGGTGATAATATACTGATGTTTTAATTGTTGCTAGGAAATCAAGGATTTTCCAAATTCCCATGTTTTGCTAGTGTGCACAAGAAGCTGGGAGGCAGCGTGGTTGTGATAGCTAACCTGAACCAACCGAAGGAATATTCCACACCATAGAATGTCATGCTCAATATAGAAACTGGTGGAAGTTGGCTGGGGGGTGCGGGTCACTGCTTGGGCATCGTCAGTGGCTGGTGAGCAATTGCGTTGTGCATTACTTTTCTTGGGTTTTCTTGGGTTTTCTTGGGTTTTATTTCTCCTTTTGTTATATTAATTTTCATTACTGTTAATATTATAATCATTACAATATTTTGTTATTTTTATTATATTTTGTTTTAGTTACTAAATTGTTCTTATCTCAACCCACCGATAAGCTGAAGTCCTTTTCCACTGAGCAGTTTTCCAGCCACTCTTCCCCAAGCCTATAGCGCTGCCTGAGCTCTGCCTGGGCAGCTGCATCAGTTGTGGTGGGTGCAGAACTTGGAGAGGCCACAACTTTTCAAGTGGAGACCATTTCTCCCTGGTCAACCTGGCAGAACTTCAGTGTCCTCCCTGTGAGAACTACCATACCCTGCCCTGATTGTCGTGCCACCCACTGGTCACTGGTGTTCCCCAGGGGTTTCTTTTATAGGTGGGGAGTTACTTGGCTGCCATTGCTCCTAGCCTCTCTTGGGTCCCATCTTTCGTTGTCACACTGGCTGCTGGCTCCTGGCAGGCCTCTTGGCTCCCCTGAGGTTCCATCATTTTGGGAAACCCCCTTGTGCACCCTGCTGGAATCCTCCACTGCAGATCCTGCTGGCACTGGAGCTGTTCTCCTCGGTGACAGAGTCATATCAGACAGATGCTACTCTTGGATAGCAGAGAGGTTGTTATTACTTTATGAAATAGAGTATCTTACATTATTGTGTAATCTCCTTTGGTTATTTAAAGCAAAGTCCCACTGTGATCAATAATATTCTATTTCAGTGCGGTGTTTTTTCGCTATAATCAGAAAATACTGACAGATTAAACATCTAACTTAAAATTGGGCAAAAGTTCTCCTTTATTTATCATCCTTTAACTGAATTTCTTCTCCTTTTTTTTTTTTTTAAACTATTTGCCTTAGGTACACATTTCTGTAGAAAAGTCTCCAGCAATTGGTTCAAATGTTTGATTCAGTGTGGTTGAATGTAGCACCTAAATTTGAATGGTTCTCAAAATAACTATTTCCTGCACTAAATTGAATTGTACAAAAACTAGATTCCTAGTAGGAGGTCTTTCTGCACAGAAATCTTGCTAAATAATTCTGTTATTTGCATATGCAATGTGTGACAAATAGTGTGCAGAACAAGTCATAGTTTTTCTTCTCTCTTTACAGAAGAAAACATGCATGACAGTAGCACAATTTACACTAGTCTGAAGATATGCCTGCAGTGATAGGTCAAATAGCAAGATATAAAGATGCCTCTACTTACTGACAAATATTTAAACTTGTCAAGAATAATAAAATAAATATTCCAACACACAGCAAAAAAAAAAGCCCTTTGATAAGAGAAGAACAACTAGTAGAGGAGTATGGGAAAAATCTACATGAAATAAGAGCAAGAAAAGAGGATAGAAACAAAGCAAATATTTGAAGCAAGAAAAAAATAATGGTAAAATGTGTTGAAGAAACTTTTGAAGTCTAGAGGACTGAAGGTCCAGCTGAGGACTGGAAGGTGGGGACTAATAGATAAAGTACACAAGTATTACTCTATCTTTTAGAAATAAATTAAAAAAGGTATGATGAATGGAAAGTAATAAACCTCAGCTGTTTGTTACGCTTCTGTTAGATGCTGCAGGGATCCAGTCTTCCACTGTTTTGCAGTAAAGAATGTCAGTATTATTTAATCGGTCATTTATGCCTATACAAAGACACAAGGAAGTGATGGATCAAAACATGGATATTGTTTCAGTAATGAATGACATTTAAATATAAATTAAAATGGTTTATACATGCTTTTATTTGTAGTATTGTGTGAGTGAACTTACTCCTGTTTATGTGTTACTGAGCAAGCATGTTTAAAAGACCTACAGAGATTTTCCGTAATTTTGTTACAACAGGGAGTCTTTTGTGGAAACCTTGTGAACACCTTGTTAATGGAATGCTTTCAGACATTTAGGTAGACTGCAATCTAGCAGGTTTAGGTTTTATTTCTACTGTTTATTTTCATGACATTTGGCAACAAATATCATTTGTGCTGCCAGAACTTGTAGAGAAACATCACTTTGCTTCTTCACTTACTATTTCAGTGATATTCTGCCTTTTTATATAGGAAGGTCCTGAGAACAATTCTATGATTTGAAACCTCCCATGTTTCCATTTGTGCCCGTTGTTTCTAGCGACCATTAAAAAGAAAATTTAATTCAGTTACCGCTCGATATAATACAGTGATGAAGTTTTGATTCTAAAGGTATTTTTTCTTCAAGTAAAAGACAAGGTGCTCGTTTTCTCTGCCTCTAATGTGAATAATCAGAGTAGTGAATTCCTGGAAATTAAAGGTATCAATTTAGGAAATCATTCCCATTCAGAGAAGAACTGAAACATAAATTATGTCTCATTGATATAAATGAGTGTTAGGTGCACATCTAAACTTAAACAAAAGTCTAAGAGCTTTCTTGAACAGGGCACAAATGTAAACCTATGCTAATATAGGAATGAGTAGAGCCATTGTAAGTGTTAAATTATTGCTTAAGAATTTATATGGAACTTTCAGAGTCAACAGAGCTGTTACAGAAAGAAATAAAAAATAGCTATTGTGTACACAGCATTAAAGTAGCTTATATAAATGTTACCTTACAGGTGTAAATTAAAGAGAAAATTATTCCCACTTTCTGTGGCACATCAATTAACATCCGTTTCTGCTGCTTCAGATCTATGTTCAGCCATAGGTCATATATTCTACTCTCTGTGCTGATTCATTTCCAGGAATGAACAATAGTATTATTTCAATAAAAGCACAATATAAAATAAAACCAAATCACACTTACATAACTGGCTACATACAAGTACCCCACAATGCAGCACAATACTCATCAAATTAAGTTCCATTTAATTAAAAGCTCAGTCAAATGGATCAGTATTAGGTTCAGTTAAAAACATCTATTTTGTGTCAATGGATTTGATATTAGGGTATAATGAAGATGGGGTGCATAACTGCTAAATAATTTAGCACTTAATGAGTTCAGTAACAACTTTTGTATTACTAAAAACTTTTCTGGCAGTGTAGGATTTGCAGTTTCAAAGCACCACTTGTGGTAACTTTTAAAACTTGTGTTGGCAATTTAGTAAGATGTTTTTACAAGAATTCATGTTCACGTGAAAATAAATGACATCGAACATCTACTATAAATATTTCTGCTGAAAAGTACATATTTCCGCGTCCTTTTCCCATGTGAAGTGGCTAGATCTGAGTTTAAATACCTTCATTTTCTGCTATTGAACTCTTTCTCTAACTGTGTTTGTTACTCACAGATAGATACACAAAATGCAGACGGGCAATTCTAACTGTATAAAGCTGAAAGAAATGTACTTGATAGTGTGTTCCTGGACAGTGCTGGAGCTAGGATCTATGGTCAAAAAAATTCCCAGGTATGCAGCCTGGGAAAAGTCTTCATTCATATCTGTGTTTTAATATGAAGGTATGGCATTTCCTGTTAGCTTTAAGAGTAGTAGCCAATTTTTTTTTCTAAAAAAAATATTTTTTCACCTTGTACTAATATAGTGAGGCTTGCAAACTCTTTTAAATTACAGTCTAACTACTCTTTTCTCCAGATACATGACTGTAGCTCAGCTCGTGAGGGTTGGCCCAGCAAGAACAGCTGTCTGCTGTCCATAGATTTGAATTTTGAGTTTTGTTTTATCTATGATGTGTCTCCCACTTGCTCTCTTCTATAACCTGTAGCATTTTGAATTCATTATCAAAATATCTTTCCAGTATCTGCTTCCTTTGTCTTTCATTTTGGACTAGATAGCATTCTTTCTTTAGTCAATTCTAATGGATTTGACAAGAATTAATTCTAGAATTGTTTGCTTTTCTTTATTCTAACTTTACATATCAAGATACCAGCCAGAAGGTAATCTCTTGTTAGTAAGCTCTTACCTCCATTGGTTCCAGACTGTCAGACTTGAATTTCAGCTTCACATTGTGCCTAAATAGATCAGTAAACTTTCTTCTTATACATAATTAATAGCAGTTGTGTAGTTCTTTGCACAAGAATTGTCTTCTCATTGCTATAATACCTTTCAGTGGTATTCCTTGGCATGAAACAGTGGAGATTTATTTTGACAGCAATATTTTTAGCCTGAATATACATAATATAGCTCTATTTAAGTTCCTCTTCCTTGTTCTCCACATTTATGAAGCTTCACTTCTTGTTCAGTGTTAAACTAAATCACTTCTACCAGTCTGGATTATTTTTTAATTTTCTTTATTTTACCCTTTCACTCTTTTTAATTTATCTATGTCCATATATGTGTTTCTGTGTGATTGAAGCACCACACCTCAGATTAAAGAAATCTAAATTTAGAAACCGAAATTACAATAGGTAGCAGTATTTTAAAATTTGAGAGTAAACCATTTCGTCTGTAAAAGCCACACATATTGATATTTTTCATTATCATTGTCTTCTCATTTCCAGATTACTCATTAATTAATGTGATATCAGATACTATTATAATTAAGATGCTAATCTGATATTAGTCAAGTTACAGTTCAGGAATAATCTTAAAGTTCTAAATATGCATAGGTCAAAATTGACATATCAAAAAACTGTAGGATAGAAGTCTTGTCTGTGTTAACCATAGAATTTATGAAAAGTGAGAAAGTATTTTATTGTAACTATTATATGATCAAAAATTAATTGCTCAGTTGTTCATTCAATAGATTTACATTACCCTTGATCTAAAAGGGACATTACATCAGCATTGCTGTGCTGAGAATCACTTCTGAATTTATGTTGACTTATGAATTTATATTTCACATGCCTGAAATTTCCCCAAAGGTCACATTGCAAAACAGAACAAATAAGAGAAACCAAAATACTTTGTATGACCAGCAGTTAGTTGTCTAACTGTTGACAACAATTTAGATTGAGAGAAGATGGGAGACCATTTAAAAAATCTACCAGCAAACAAGCAAAGCCTATTCCTTTTAGGGAAATGAGTCTACTGTAGTCTGTCAGTCCTGGTTTTTTCTAGAGTTTTATCTATCGATGCTCTTTCAGAGCATGTTGTGTTTTACTATAGATTTTATGGGAAATTATGAACACTTGAGCAATGAGGGCAAATAAGGCACCTGCTTTTCTGCATATCTGAGATGAAAAAGAAGCTCAGTGTAATTAAAACTGATCAAATACTAAACTGATAGAAAATATAATTGCCCACTTAATTGTGCAATTAAAGTGTAAAACTGATATCCGCAAGAAGCTGTTGAAATAGAAAACATTGGCACATCTTTTAATTTTTTGCTAGTTGGCAATTTGAAATGATTAATTGCATTTTTTGGAGGATGTATTAAGTACCTTTTAAATACCAAATATTTTTTACATTTTGTTTTACTCTTAAAAGAAATTAGTGTCAGAGTCAGGTTATCAACAGATTCATGTGTTTGAAACAAAGCACTGAGTTAGATGAACATAGAGTTTTATCTAATATGGTAGTAACCTTTTTCCTGTTATTTTACATTGTGTTTCAATTTAAGACACGCTAACAACGTTCATAAGGCACAAAACATAAAATATGCAGAAATTAATCTATTTTTGTTTTAGCTTTCTCACAATGCTGATTTTCTCCACTTTATGTTTGGAGAGAAAAACTCGAGATTATCTCTATTTTCTTAACAGGTTTCAGCAAAAGCAGATTCTATTAATGATTGTAAAATCCTTAATGATAGCCAAGTGAATTTATAACTTTATAAACAGTAAAAATAGCTTTTTTTGATCAGTACCTCATCAGACTCTTGCATATGTACTCATATATACACTTATATGTACATATATAAATATATATATTGATGTATATGTATATGGAGAGACAGAGGGACTGAAAGCGAGAATATGTGAGCTAGGAGCTCTGCGATAGAGCCTCAAAAGCTATTTCCTACCTAACCATTTCAATGATGTGTTTTGGTACCCACCAAAATAATTCTCGGGGAGGGATTACTTGTTTAGCACTGATCTCTCATGTTGAAAAGCAGGAGGAAGATCTTATTCTCCACCAAGCTAGAGAAACAACTTTATAAACTTTTCCTCTTGAGTGTTTCTTCTCTAAAAAAAAAAATAAAATCCACTTTTTCATTATGAGCTGAGAATTTCAAAGGACAATTCTCATACCTATCTGATTTGAAAGGCTTCATCTTTTTGAATGCCAGGCGTGTGATTATAAAGTTCAGAAACTATGTACAAGAAAGAGCTGTGGGTAAAACTCAAGGAACATTCTATGGATATTTCCTCTTCTGCTTAGAATCTTCTTCCAATCTGAATTGTCCTTTCCAGATGGCTGCTCTGTACCTTGGGTCTTACAAACATCAATTTCTAAACACTGTGTCATAACTTCCTCATTTCTCAACTTTTTGCTTTACCATTAGAAAAAAAAACCTTCTTCTAGAGGGCTCTGAAGTTGTGTGCTATGCAGAGGAAAAGTGCACATAGTACTCAAAGAAGGTTTGTTGTGTAATTTTTAGAAAGTCTATCATCTTCGTCCAATTTTCATTGTGTGGGGGTTAATTTCTAAACAGCAACTCACATCATCAGATTGACCTGAACCAGTATGATTGTCACATTGATGTCACCAGCATGAAGTGACATTTCTCTGTATATTGGCTTTGTGCAGCAGCAACAGTTAAAGATCTGCTTAGAAAGAAAAAAAAAAAGTAAAAGATGTTTATGATCAAACGTTCAGTTTGAAACCTGCTACCATTCAGACAAGATGCTTGGTATTTGATACTACATTAATTTAAATCAAAGCTCTTCCAGAGTCAGTAATTGTCAGATTCTCAGCTTGACATGATCTGTTTTTAGCATGACAACACCAAAGGCCAGTGATTAAGGGATTAAAGTGGGAATTAATTTATGAACAGCCGAAAAAGAAGACAAAGAGGATGAAATGACTTCTTAGTACTTTTGCTTAAAAATCATATGAGACTATAAACTGTTACTGGTATTCCTAGGTAAGATTGAGATAGTAGAAGTTAATTTTCTGTTTCTGTCTTAAACTGATTCAGTTTTACATTTTTGTCTTCATACTGTTAGAAGAACATATAGCATAGACAGTGATTTTGGTAGCTCTATTCAACTGATTTTTAAAATTTTGCTTGAAGAATAATGCACATTTCTAGAAGAGTCAGTAGCAGATGTAGAAGCTCTAAATAGTTTTAACTGCATATAACATAGTGATTTAATTCCCAATATGCTCAGTAATTTATGTGTTACTGTTTGCATACAATTTTTACAGTGAACTGAATCTTTCATGTTAAAACAGATGGATGAATTTTATCTTCAACATATAATAGAGTTTAGAACATAGTATGAAAATGAATAAACAGATGTGAGTGAAATCTGCACAGTACATATTTAATATTTCTTTAAATTCCTTTTTGCAAGTGTTTTGGTAGTTTGTTTTTTTTCTTTCCAGTGATTAAATAAAACGAAGCTCTGTCCTCAGTTACAACACTTAAACTCTGCAGGAAGCAATTTTTAACTTATTTTTCATTACTAATCAACTTACTAGGATAAAAACCCATATTCTCACTCAACTCATGTATTTGTTTCCTTTTTTTCCAAAACACCTTTCTATTCCAAAAACATCTTTTGGCAATTTAGTGTACGTTTATGGGAAAAGGTTTGATACTTTATTTGTTGTCACCTAGTAAGTGCAGCTTCATTTTTGTTCTAAAAGTTGACTTCCAATAGATGTTTGTTTACACATACCAAAGGCCTCTGCGTTGTCACAGTACTTTGTTTTAAGAAGGAATCAGCCTCCATCTTTTTCCAGTTTCAAGATTTGAAATAAAGTCTATTTTGATGTCTATGTGCAGTAGAAAACTGTAGAAATTAAGATTTAAAGCAATGTTATGATTTATTCTCTCAAATTCAGCATGATTCAATTTTTTCTTCAGCTTGGCACCAAGAGAAACTTCCTGATCAGCTCTGAGACAGTTATCTTTATTAATATGATGGAAATAAATATTATTATTCTTTACATGTAACATAATCTCACCTAGATAGATTGTGTGCTAGATAGAATGTATTTGCTTTGAAATACTTCCTTCTTATGCATTAATTATAGAAAGATCATATAGATGAAATCGTAGCCTGTACATATGAGATGTTGTAGAGTGCAGAACCAGCTTTTTAACCCCATTTAAAGCTCACTACGGATGTACAGAAAAATATTGTATGTTAGACTTGTCCTAGCTTTGTTCTGTTGCAGTTTACACACTCTGACAGTGTGTAAAGCTGTGGCTTTTCTTCTGAAATGGTTATGCTGAAGTTTCAAATAAAAACAACCTTGCAAACTAAGTATGCATGAATAGTTCTTCCTGATACAGATCTTAATGACAGGCCTCCAGACTGCTGCCCACCATTAGTGGAAGTACCCTTTTCCTCTAGATAGAGCTGACACTGAGTCAAATGATGAACTTGCCTGGACAAGCTAGCTGTAGGTCTTTCTTCAAAATCTGCATAAAGTTGCCATGGTTTAACCCCAGTAGGCAACTAAGCCCCTCAGGGCTGCTCACTCATTCCCCCCACCAGTGGGATGGGGAGGAGAATCAGAAGAAAAAAGTAGAAAACTCTTGGGCTGAGGTAAGGATAGTTAAATAATACAGCAGAAGGAGAGAAGTAATAATGCTAATAAAATTGTATATGAAGTGAATGATTCATGATGCAATTGCTCACCACCCAGAACCCAATGTCCAGCTCATTCCTGAGCCACGATCCCTGTGCAGTCAGCAGTTGTATTTCTAGTTTATCACCATGGCATTTGTAAACAGGTAGACCACTCTTGCTAAGAGCCCTACTTTGGATAGAGTGACCAAATCTGAGCACCTTGTTGCTGGAAACTAACCACAGGGCGCTCTCATGATAAAGAGGAACATGTGTGGTCTTTTTCAGGGATCAGTTTAGACACTTGCATTGTTTCTTACAAATCCTGTAAATAGATCTAAAGTATGTATTTGGTCAAAACACTTTTTCTTTCACTTAGAGAAATTACTACTCCTATCTAAAGGTGGCAGCTGCAGCACCGTGACAGTCCAAAAAAGGAAATGTGTGTTACTGTCTAGTGGGCTTATTAAGGTCTTCCCCCAAATTAATAAAAAAGGATTGAAAAACCACTCTGCAGATGAAGGTGACTTTTTTTTTCCCAGTCTCCCTGTCTCTCTGCCCAGTGGTATGCCAAGAAATGCAAGGAGGTGTTCCACATAGTTGCATATTGAGCCTCACTGGTTTATAATATGCATTTTTATGTTCTTGGAGCGGCATTTCAGCTAATTATGCTTTCTAAATTCGATAGGATTGAAGCAATAGCTTCATTTTAAAGGTTTCATCTACAGTAATGTAGTTCACAGGCACCTGAAATAGCAGCTGGCCAGAAGCTCCTGAGAGAAAGACCTTAGTTTAGGATTATTCTGCTCTATCTTTTGCTTTTCCTGTATACAGGATAAACTAAGCTTGTGTTTGCCTTCAGTATACTAACCTGATGTTTATATTTGATTTTAACTCATATATGACAGCTATAAAAAAATTAATAGTCTCACTCTCCTTGATGCTTACCTGGTTATCTGCTTATTTTTGATCATAGAATGTGTTGGGCTGGAAGGGACCTTTAAAGATCATTTAGTCCGACACCCCTGCAGTGAGCAGGGATCATTCTGTTACCTCCTCTTTAAAATACCTACCAAGATACCTAGTTTATGACAGTAGTATTTTCACCTTTGTGGCTTTATTTAACTGAGAGCGAAACTTTGACAGAAATTAGAGAGGAATGGCTCTGGCTGTGAGGTTGTTTCTATCCCTTATATAATCACTAATTTTATTCATGTTTGCCACTATCTTAGAATAAACATCTGCAAAGCGACCTCAAGAAGTCGTCTATATCATCCTGCATATCTCAAAGAAAGATGAATAATACTTCAATAATTTTAATAGATATACTTTTGCAAGATCTTAAATTGACTCTTCAGACAACTTGTTCCAATGTTTCACTATTGTTATGACTACAAAGCTGCTTCTAATGTCTAACCTAAGTTTTTCTTTTTGCAGCTCAAATCCGTTATATTTTTACTTATCCCCTTTCATTGTGGGTTATTCCTGTTGATGGCTTTAATGCATCTGAGAACAGGTATTGTATCACTAACACCCGTCTTCATTTTAAACTAAATACTGAAATATTTTTCAGTCCTCCTTTTAGACCATTATTTCTAGATCTCTGTTTATCTTTTCTTCAGAGCTCATAGATTGACTCTTTCTTGAGACGCCGTGTACAAAATTCACAGTGTTTCAACCAAAGTTATTGATTATTTCCTGTATTTCCTATTTATGCATTCATATACAAACATATATTTAATAACAGGATGGCACTCTTGAGCCACATCCACCTAGCGATCTGTAATAACCAAAGATCTTTTTCTGAAGGACTGGTCCCTACTGACAACCTTCGACTTAGCAAATTCAAACCCAGCCTTGGAATACAGCTGACTTCAGTTTCGACTTCCTAAATACAGTTTCTGTGTACTTCAGTTTATTAATTTTTGAAAGCATTGCTGATAGATCAGATGCCGATGAAACTTTGTTCTGTATATCTTTTTCTCTGGACAGTGACACATATTTTAGCTGTTGCTTCTGTTCTGTTCACAATGCATGTTATCACATTACAGAAAAAGGAAAAAAAATATATGCAATTTGTTCTTTTCAGTTCACGGCAACTGTTGTTTTCCTGCAGATACATGCAAATTGTTTAATTTGCTTCAGATCCAAAGGTAATTTGACTATTTACAATTCTTCCACTTTTTTTCATAAAGAGCCCACTTTATCTTTGTCATGTCATTCAATACAGTGCACTATTAAAGATAACCTAACCATGAACCTAAGGCTGTTAATATTGCATGATTCTAGAACAGAATTTGTTGGGTCCAGCAGATAACTTTGATGTTTCTACATCAATTGCTTTCACAAAATAATCAGATGAAAATCAGAATAAATGCAACTGCAATCGAGTAAGATAACCCCCAAATATAGAAAGAGCAAATTAAGACTACTTGGCTAAGTTGGAGGATTTAATAAATAATCTTGACCTTTCTTTTTCCAAAAAAGTCGAGATCTTATCCTTTGTCTCAAATATTGTGTTAATTGCATTAGCTGTCTGATTTAAACTGACCTTTTTATTTGACTAAAGAAGATTTGCATGGAAAAGAACACTTAGGCCCTTCTCAGCCTGATTTTTGCTAGCTTTACTAGTCCACTAGATAAAGAACAACTGCTAGCCTTAGTCATTGAGTCACTATTCTATTGCTAATATAGAATATCCACTTGTTAATCTTCATGTCTCTTTATATTTGTATCTTGTGTTTATTTTTTGTGTTTCGTTTTCCAAACTATAAAGTTTATATTCAGTAATATTCCAGATGTGGCCTCACCAGGGCAGAGTAGAGGGGGAGGAGAACCTCTTTCAACCCACTAGCCACAACCCTTCTAATACACCCCAGGATGCCATTGGCCTTCTTGGCCACGAGGGCACATTGCTGGCTCCTGGTCACCCTGCTGTCCACCAGGATGCCCAGATCCCTTTCCCTTGTGTTGCTCAGGGTAAATTCTTTTATGTTAATTTTTGATTCTCTAATAACTATTTTCAGTTTTCAGCTATAAATGAAATGTCTTCTTATAGAAGTCTAAAAAAGTTAAAGATTATAATAAACAACCCGGTTTACTATACAGCTGTCTAATTATACTCCATATCTATTAATCTGTCTATGTTTGTACCATATACCATGTGTTTATGACGTGCTTCTTTGGTCAAGAAATTACATCTTTCTTACAAGTGAATTCATATTCTTATATTCAGGTTGAACTTGAATTATGAATATTTTTCATTAAAAAGTGAAAAATGTTAACTTAGTGGTCTAGAACATAGGTATGAATTTTGACTGACTGAATCCTAAGATACTTAAACACACTCAAAAAGGAAAAGAACAATTGCTTGATGTAACAATGTACTACTATTGGAGCAGTCTGCAGAATAGAACAAAGACCTAAAAATGTTTCCCTTTGCTCAAAATTTATTCAGTAAAATTTTGGTGTGATTTTGTGTTCTTTTTTTTTTCTCTGTGCAACAACATTTAAAAATTAAACACACCTTTCTTTTCTGTTGCTCCTTGAATCCCTCACGTCTTGTTTGCTCCTTTCCATTTGAAAATGTGACAGGAATGGTGAAAACATTGGAAACAGTAAGAAAAATGTGATCTTGAATCTGGCTTAAAAAGTAATAACTTGTCTTTAAGTTTTGGGATTTTTTGCTCATCTCTCATATCCATGTTTTACATCTACTAATTTATCAAGGAAGTTTGGGCTTCTCCATTGCTCTAAGTTTTTACATGTAAGTTCCCTTTTTAAAATTGTAAACTTCTACATTCTATACTGTGTTAGTAATTACATGCTTTTAGTATCAGGTCTAATTTTGAAATCTTGAATAAAATCTGTGGGTACTTTGTCAGATTTTTTTTTAATGGTGCTAATGTTTTACTAAATATGAAATTTCTATAGGATGCTATAAATGAATATAGGAACATCTATTATAATTTTATACAGATTATAATTTTATAATCTATATATTTTTATCTTATGCGTGTCTTACAACTATAAATTCAACTTAAAACTGTGCAACACTGTTAATAATTTCCTTGATAGATGAGATCAAGATTGGATTAATTGGATATAATTAATCCATTTGTTTTCCAGTAGTGCCAATGAGCACCGAGCATTAGAGTTATGTTGTGCCAGTCACGCTAAAATTGTTTTTCTGATTTGCTCTTTTTTTCTAGTGGTGACACTTTGCTCTGACAATCAAGATGGAACAATAAATCAAGAAGCCAACACAGGTTAGTGAATCAACAAGGAAAGAGAAATTGGTCGTTCTATGGACATCATTCCACACAGACAGCATACAGAAAACTATAAACATCTACTGGAAAAAGGAGTTTTGATTAAGAGGCTTCTTAGTGGAAGGCTTCCTATTGCATGCTGCAGCTACAGATTATCTGGATAAACTCTGATTAAACAGAAGAGAATTTGTTCCTTTCACACACATGGGAGAATGTGCAAATAATTCTTCTTTACATAATGAAACAACTGCAAACAAGAAAGATATTATTATAAATTATCTTTTTTGTCACCCATTAGGCGGGAAACACATTACTTCATTATCTTTCAAACTGAGCAGCATAATTATTTGATGAGACCAGTCTCCATTTCTTATCTCAGCCTCTAATTATAATGTATTAGTTTTACAAGTGATTACGGAGAAGTTTGTTAATCTAAGCAAGAAATCAATAATTCAAACCAATAGTTAAGTTTCATGATCTGCTTCTATATTGATGTGGAAATACAGTTAGTGAGTTGTTTCTTCAGTATCTCATCCAACATAAAGTGTATTCTCCTAAAATATATACATCACCTAAAATAACATTAGGTGGCATGAATGACTGTATGAGTAGAAGACTGGGTGAATACAGAAGGAAATGGATTATTTAAAAAAGCACAATGTAGCATTTCTTAACAGACCTAGAGCAAACTCCACTCCCTGCTGGTTTAGAGCCACCAAGTGTTTTGGCTTAAAGTTTACCAACAGTTTTCTGCCCTCCTAACAGGCTTGCTGTTCACAGTGATTCTGTAGATTGGAATTACTTTGAAGAGTGAGTGTGTAGAAAAAATGTAATTGGAACCTCAAGACTGGCAGGAAATATTTGCAAATACAAGATCCTACTAGCAGCTAAAAAATAAGAAGGAAGAGAAAAAGAAATATGGTGTTCTGAGTTGTCTTTCTTTTTTTTCTGTTTTTATTTGAAATGTATTTATTTCAAAGGAGGAGAGACAATAGTAATGTTATCTAGATTAGAAAAAAAAAAGTGGCGATTTTGCTTCTTTTTCTGTGAGAATCAACTGTTATACAATCTAATCTTCTATAACTGAGCCAAGATGGACTCTACTTTGCAATATCACCTGTGCAGATTAAGTATTTTCTTAGCTCTAGTTTTCATTCAAAGAAAAAGGAGTTGCTGGTTAGCCACAAAAGACGGACTCTTATTTTTATACAATATTTTCATAAGTGATTAAGAAAGATTTTAAATAAAATCCAGAAATAAAATAGACTTTTAAATATTTCCTTTCTATCAAAAATTGACTCAACGTTGTTCTCAGGGACATGGCAAACTACCTGGTGTAACCTTTTTTCACATCTTTTAGTGCACAATCTAGTAGTACAAACATGGTAACATTATAGAGTTTCTTCAGTATTTTTTAATCTGTTGTCTTTTTAGGTATAAATTGGATTACACTTAAGGTATGGAGTAAATAAGTGATCATAGAATCCTAGAATCATAGAACTGTTAAGGTTGGAAGGAACCTTGAAGGTTATCTAATTCCAACTCCCCTGATTTGGAGGGACACCTCTTTCCTACTAGACCAGGTTGCTCAAAGCCCCATCCAACCTGGCCTTGAACACTTCCAGGGATGGCAGGGATGGGGCATCTATGACTTCCTTGGGCAACCTGTTCCAGTGCTTCACAACTCTCATGGTGAAGAATGTCCCTACTCACTGCAGGGGGCTTGGACTAGATGAACTTCAAAGGTCTAAGCCAATTAATTCTATTATTCTGTGATTGTGTGAATGCTCCGAGAGCACACTCTGCTTCCTGAAGTTCAGATGATTGTTTCCTCTCCTTTGTACTGAAGCTGTTTTCAAGCTCTGACCTTTGATCCTTGCTTGAGCTGTGCCGCAGCAGCCCAGCAACACACCCTGCTAATCCTGACCCTGACATGCAGAATCACTTTTATGGCCAGACTTAGACTTGCTTCAGGAACTGTGGATCAGTCTGGTGATCTGGACTCTTGGTTGAATCTGGCCACCACCACTGACCCACCTGCTGACCACCACCACCACTACCTGCTTCCTTGCTGGGGTGCTGTGGGATAAGCCCTGGCTGGTGAGGTCCCTGCTCTGGCAGTCATGGTCTTGCTCCCAGCTCTACCTCCTTTAGGGCACAGCTGGTTCTTGCTGCACCCTAACACTCAGGGACCTGACTCTCAAACATTAGCTCTGTGCATCCAAAATATCACTTCCAGCCTGAACCTTATCTGCAACCCAATCACACACACAGCCCCTTCTGGCCCCAGAATGCATCTCATAAAAACATCCAAGCGAAAGCTCTCCTTTGCCATCAAGCCAGCAGGCAACATCAGACTCCAGCTACATCTGTGACACCTTTTTCAGGCAAAACTGAGCTCATTTTCTTGTGCCCAAAACTACTGGATGCCAGGCAGCCCTGATCCAGGGCACTGCACTCGTGCTCATTTGGTAAGCCCTGCTGACAGCACAGCACTGGGGTAAAAAAGTTACATGGCTTTCACATCAGACCTTTCATATATTCAGTTGCCTTGAGGCAAAGAGAGTGAGCACAGGGCTCTGTGTGAATGTCCCATTTAATCTCTTTTTGGCGTCTCTCACCCTCTGTAGAAACAAATGCTGCACTAGAGCAAATGCTCAACAGTTCAGTGCTTCCCAAAGTATAACAAAATATATTGGAAATAGACTTTATTACACAGCATTCTATAATGAATATGGGTTTTTTTAGGGGAATCTACTGGAAGAATGAGGGTTGTACCTTCACATATCACATAACATTCTTAAATAATTAATTTTAATTGTCTTCTATGTACAGTAAAATGCAGGTGATCTGTGGCATTCTATTATGAGACCATTTAAGAGAAAGGACACTATTTCCAAACAGATGAACCTTTTTTTTTTTTTACGTTAAGAAAGCTGCATTGAAGATACAAATGTGTTTCAGCATTCTTTTCAAGTACTGTCACAGAATGATCTTTAAGGAGTTCTATGATCCATCTCACATTCATTCTTGTATAATTGCTGTGAGCCCCTGTTATGGCAAATATTTGAATTGCAGGGAATGCAGGACTTTTGCGAGAGGGTTAATCCCTATCTGTGTTAGGGAGCACAAAATCATTTGCTTAATCTAAGGTATCATACTGTTATTTTAGAATGCTCTTTTCTGTAGAAAACAGATAGAGTAAATTTGTCTGTGGTAAAATAATGATTTTTGCAAGACTATTTAAACAGAAATTTAAAATTGATTAATGCATTGAAGATTTACAATACAAATTCCGTTTTTTGTATATAGTTCCATTTTTATCTCTGAGAGTGTTGGAGAAGTGAAAAGTGTGACATGATTCCTTTCTTTCTGTTTAAAGCTTTAGGTTGTGCATATATGCGTGTGTTGAGATTTGTCCATAATTTTTCTTTAGATGCGATCACTTTGAGAACTTAGGTATAAGGGACCCTTTCCAAAGCCTGTTGGTTTATGGTACCCCTAATGCTGATTTATTTGAAAACTGGTTTAGAAACAAATACAAAACCAGCAAAGAACATCTTAAAAAAATCAGTTATGAATAACAATATTACAATAACCATTTAAAAGAAAATGGTCAGAAAACCATTAAAGTTAAACTATACAAAAAATACATTGCTGTTGGGTTTTTTTTTTCCTTCTGTTGAAGCAGGTTTAGGTTGGAAAACAAATGAAGTGTACTGACCGTTGGATTATATTTTTCACTGCAGATCTCTTTATGCCAGAATAAAACAAGGTTTTTTTTCCCTCCATATTTCATCCATGGCAAACAGAAGCATGCCAGTTTGGTGGGACAGTGAGAACTAGAACTAGACTCTCTTCCAATTTAGTGGAGAAAAATGTACGGGAAGTAGAAGCATTTTAATTTCATGTTCTGCTCAACATACTATGTCATCTATGAATTTATTATTTTGTAAAATACTTCTCTTTGTTCTTCCTCCATGCAAATCTTTAAAATAGATGTTGTCACCTGAAAATTTACACCTCTGTGCAGCCTCAGTGTAATCCAATATTTACCATAATATGCCAGTCTTCTTCTGTGTATCTATGGAAACCATCTACAATTATAATATCAGAATTCTTTAACATCACATGTTGATATAAAGATAATTCTTATATATAAAGTGAATCTGATCTGCACTGCTCTTGACATCAGCAAGAATGTGACTTTAGATTTGGATAAAATTATTTGGCATTTGCTTGTTAAAAGACAATTTCCATCTCTAATTTTTGGGAGGAGGGAAAAAAATTACATCCTGCTTCTGGTTTGGATCAAGTAATAAGGTGCCTTAGTAACTTGCAGTACACATCCTGTGCAACACTTGCATGCTGCTTTGTGTGACTCCTAGATTAAATACGCAATAATGAAAACATATTCACAAGTCCTTCTTCTCCCCTTTTAAAATATAAACACCTCAGAACTTTCATCATTTTATAATCACAACACACAGCATCTATTTGTTTGCTTGCTCGATGCTGTGTTATGGTCCCTTCAGAAGAAGTCACTCCGACAACACGAAATCTGGGGGAAAAATAATTTGTTCCTTTTTTGGAGAGTTGCTGATTATGGACAAAATATTTCAGAGAAGTTGGAGCTGTGAGAATCTGAAGATTAGATTTATTTCAAGATTAAAACTTCTAAAATTTTAGTGCCTACATATTAACATACATCTGAACTTCCTTTGTAGTTAATGAAGAGGTAATCAATGAAGTAACTGGAACCTAGGTATCTATAAAGTTGACTTATTAGTCAGCTGAACAGGCCTACTGATTAGACCTGGAGTCTATTTCAGGGTGAGTTATCACTCTTCAAAGTCCCTGAACTATAACAGTACTCTTCTCCAAAATGATCCCAGTTCCAAACAGGACAGAGAAGAAAGTAGAGGTAAGGCTTTAATGCTTAGAAGAAAGGTAGTATAAAAAAATGGAAAAAAAAAAAAGTGTCGGCTTCATCAGAACCCAGGGAATTCACAGCAAAGCAGCAGCCTGTTAAGCAATTTATAGTAAAGTTCCACACAGAGGATTGCACAGTCAGACAACACACATCTGAGGAGGATGTTTGAAAAAGGAAGTCATGATAATTCTGCATCTTCAGGTGAAGGGTAGGCCAGAGGATAGAAATAACTAAATAGACAAGTGGAAAATAAGTGCCATTTGAAAAGATTTTTGAGATAGGAAGTGTGATACAGCCACTTTTGTACTAGTGTTACAATCTTTAGAACTAAGATAAGAAAACTGGTATTCTGTGCCTTAAATGAAAGTAATGCTGAAATCAGAAATTTGTGGAAGGAAAATGATAATAATACAGCAGTATAAAATCAGTCTACCAAACTTAGACAAATTAATAAACTTAGCATTTCAAGTACCAGAATTTTTATGAATTTAAATCCCAGGCCTAAACAAGAAGAGTATGGTAGTCTGTCTGTATTGCCACCCAAACAGCTAGTGAGGTGAGACTGACTGCTATATCCTGAGAGAGGTTAGGGAGAGTATGAAATAAATAGGTGATCTCAATTACTGTATGGACAAAGGCCAAATCACAACAGGTGATATCAGCAACTGAATAGCTGGCTTGCAAGTTCACAAAGAAAAGCAGCCCTTTATTTGGCTCAGTAAAATGCAGGATCTGGTTCAAAACCTCACTGTGGAAGCACCATCTGTAAGAGTAACCATAAGGTATGTATACTCAGCATCCCTACAGGAATATCCATGGCCAAAGAATTCACTGCTAAATTTTAATAAAGAGAGCTAGGTGAAAGTAAGAGCTCTTGTTAAAAGGAAGCTAGAAGGGACAGCTGCTTCAGAGAATTACATGCTTGCAGGTGGTGCACAAACTGTTGAAGAAGACCGTACTGGTAACAGGGTGCCAGTTCACACCACCTATTATGAAATGCTTGAGAAAGTGTAAAGGAGGTCAGCATGGCAAAACACCGAAGGGAAAGGTTAGTAGCAGTAAGAAGCATCTGAAGAAAGAAAAGGATCTGATAGATAAAAACATGACATAGTTAGATTGAAAAGGAGTTTGATGAAAAGCTAAGTTAGGGAATCAAAACTAATAATGAATTCCTGAGACATGAGGAAAAAGAAGGCCCCCAGAATCTGTAAGGTCTATGGACATGAAAAGAATTCCTGGAATAAATAATGACACTGCGGAAAAGGTAAATTAAGTCTTTACAGGAGTATTCACCATGAAAACGATGGGGAGATTGCCATACCGGAACCTTTTCATGAAGTGGACTCACCAGAGAATCTGGAATTGAAGTAACAGAAGAGTTACAGATAAGCAGAATTACCACTACCCAACCACTAAGCCTGGGTGGCATTCACCTGGACAACACAACAGGCTTTCTAAGAATTCTAGGACCAAACAGGTGAATTGCTAACAGTGATACATAATCTTGGACTGTTATTTTTTCAGTCATCCTTGTGTTCTTCATATTTGGTGGAGGTTGTACATGACACTAAACTTTAGAAAAATGTTCCAGTGTCTGTCTATGCCTTGTAGCTTCTGTGTATTTGTGCAATCCACTCCAGAACCAGTATAAACTTCTATCAATCACTTTCTCTTAGCAAGGGGCTCCACAGATCTGCTGTCTGTTGTACGAGAGAAAGCAAAAGAAGACCCAAACCAAATAAAATCCCACTTTCTTTACATATTTTAAACCTTACTGAAATGAAGATTTTGTCCTATTGTTATAAAATTTTTCCAGATATGAGCTCTATCTTTTTGAAATTCCAATTAAGCCACTTCTCCATCACACATTATTATTAGGACTCGCTGATCCTAAGGATCGTTTCCAACCTGAATGATTCTATGACTGTACTATTTATTTTTTAGCATTTATTTGTTTTGTTTATTAATTTGAGAAAACTTCTGAGTAATGTACTGGATGTGAAACACACTTTTACTATCATAGATTCAAATTCATATATATATGTATATATATATATATAGACTTAA
>NW_009729050.1:32679-47781 GCF_000703405.1 Apaloderma vittatum | reverse complement strand
GGGTGCGTTAAGAAAAGTGTGTCCAGCAGGTTTAGGAAGGTTCTCCTCCCCCTCTGCTCTGACGTGGTGAGACCACACCTGGAATCCTGTGTCCAGTTTTGGTCTCCCCAATTCAATAGAGACAGGAACCTACTGGAGAGAGTCCAAGGGAGAGCTACGAGGATGATTGAGGGACTTGAACATCTCTCTTGTGAAGAGAGACTGAGAGAACTGGGTCTGTTCAGCCTTGAAAGGAGACGGCTGAGAGGGGACCTTATTAAAGTATAGAAGTATCTGAGGAGTAGGTGTCAAGAAGAAGGTGCCAGTCTCCTTTTAGTGTTGCTCAGGAATAGGACAAGGAATAATAGGTATAATCTAGAACATAGAAAGTTCTACCTCAACATGAGACGAAACTTCTTTACTGTGAGAGTGACGGAGCACTGGAACAGACATAAGGAAAAACTTTTTCACTGTGAGGGTGACAGAGCCCTGGCACAGGCTGCCTAGAGAGGGTGTGGAGTCTCCGTCTCTGGAGACTTTCAAAACCCACCTGGATACGTTCCTGTGGGGCTGCCCTGGGGGATCCTGCTCTGGCAGGGGGTTCAGATTAGATGATCTCTAGAGGTCCCCTCCAACCCCAGACATTCTATGATTCTATCTACTCTACCTGATATCACTGCTGTTGCTACCTTGAGAGAGGAAAAGAAAGAAAAGAACAAAAAACAAAACAAAAACAACAAAAAAAATGTCACCCTTCCAACCCCAGACATTCTATGATTCTACTTACTCTACCTGCTATCATTGCTGTTGCTACCTTGAGAGAGGAAGAGAAAGAAAAGAACAAAAAAACAAAACCAAACAAAACCAAAAAAGTGTCTTTAATATGAAGCAATAGCAGTTGAGCCTGGAGGGACTCTTAGTTGAAGCAGGTAAGTACCACAAACGCAAGATATTATCGATAAAGTGACATATGCATGGATCAAAAAAGTTGAGCCTGGAGGGACTCTTAGTTGAAGCAAGTAAGTACCACAAATGCAAGATATTATCTATAAAGTGACATATGCATGAGTCAAAAGGACAAAATATTGCCTAGATCCCATTATTTTGCTTGGTTTCCTGCTTTGGATTCCTTGGATTTCTGGTTCTTCAACATAGATACATCTACTTTCCACTAGTCACTGATACGTCTCCTGAATCATCATTATTCTTTATAAAAATGGAGTATCAGCTTGCTTTATCCATGGCTGTTCCTAGTTGGACAAGCTAAATGAAAAATAGTCAAATAAAAAAAGATTTTCATCAGAAGAATCAGAAAGAATTGAATAGCCTTTAACTCAGAAATGTGCTCAGAAAATTACTCCAATGCTTAGAAATACATATATATTACTAAAATCCAAATCGCCTGCAAATTATTAGTGTCAAGAAGGGGATGCAACTAAAATAAACTCTAACCACTGTATTTATTTGCCTTCTTTTAATGTTTAACTGTAAAATGATACTATTTGAGATTTCAACACTGCTATTTCCTTTGGCAATTGGGGGACTACATTTAGTTTATAAAAATGTTTGTGAAGACCACTACTTATGATTGGTACTCAAAATAACTTTCAGGAATACAATTAAATTCTGGTGGAACTTGAATGGGGAACATCAGACCCTGGTAGGGGCCAGTACTTCAATCTCAGTACCAGGTCTTCTTCAAGGAAGGTGTCAGAGGAGTTAAACTCTTGCCTGGAGAGTTTTCATGTGTTCTTCCTATACTGGGGTAGATTTGCTGGCATAGCAAAGAGGACCAGTATGCCAAAGCATCCCTGCTACTTCACACAATGTGTGCTTTGTGACACATGAAAGAGGCTTGGAAAAGGTAGAGCTCAGGCAACACAGGTGGTTTAACCATTTAGCGGAAAAAAAAAACCAAACAAAAAAGCAAAACTATTGAATGGAGCAGAATTAAAACATTTGTATCAAGTTAAGGGGAACTCTTTGAGTGTTGGGTATTTTTTGAGTTTTTTTTAAGTTTTCTGGATTGGCAAATTATGAAGTTGGGTTTGGGTACAGAGATTAGAAGGGAAACTAAACAAATCTAACAGGACTACCAGGGTTTTCAGTGCCAAGACTTACTCCAAACAGCTCTGCAGCATTTGGCAAAAATGATTCCATTTGTGAAACGAGAGA
This sequence comes from Apaloderma vittatum, assembly GCF_000703405.1. Taxonomy (NCBI): domain Eukaryota; kingdom Metazoa; phylum Chordata; class Aves; order Trogoniformes; family Trogonidae; genus Apaloderma; species Apaloderma vittatum. Next base: position 45,627 of record NW_009729050.1, on the reverse strand, counting down.
GAGAAAGGGAAATGAATATAAAAGGACTGAGCCAGTCAGTAATTACCAGCTGAGATTCAATTTATGGAACAGCTGAAAGAAGTGAGAGGAGGTCACACCAAATTAGAGGCCAAAACTCAATGCTCCTGATCTTCTGAGAACCTCTGATTTGCTGTGTTGGAACCAAATTTCCCTTGATTTTACTTAATACAGGATCAGACCCGTTCATTTCAGTGGTATCTAGGGTTTCTTTCTTGGAACACCAATTCCTTGTGCTGGTGACAAGAACTATAGGTAATGATGAAAGCACTTCGGCTACAATTTAGAAAACAGTTATACTATTTCCAAGGAGAATGGAAGGCTACAGATCTGAATCATCTAAATCAACAAGCACTTTGGAATGAAGTTGAAAAAGAGGTTAGCCAAGGCCTTTGCTGTCAGAAAACATGGAGTTTATGGTTGTATATAGCCAGCTGTGTACATCTTTAAGCCTTTATGAGGTAGTCTGAAGCCAAGGGGTTGATTTGCTGCAAATTTAAATACCAAGAAAGCAGATTTAGCAGGAATATAATATTTTGCAACGTTCCTGCTTACACTAGCCAAAATGAAAAAAACACATAGAAAAAGAAGAAATCTGTTTTAGCTTAGTAAAGAAGTACAGAACATTTATTCCTGGAAAGGCGGGGGGTGGGAATGAGGGGGAAGAAGTGAAATGAGAGCTGATAGGGAACATTTGTTGTATGCAAAATTCACTGCAGTACAGAAAATACTAAAATGTGTGACTATATTGCATCACATACAAAATATTATGTGCCGCGTCTACAGAATCAGTGCTTCTCTCTGCCTAGTAAATACAACAACTAACACCAATACTTAGATATCTGGTCCCTTGTACACATTAAAATAAACCATATTGTACATATTAAAATAACAGCCTGCTTAAGGAAGTCTATTTGAAGGGTCTTGCCAAAGCTAAATCCTGGTCAGATCTCCATTTCTGTTTGCAGCTGAATTAGTCTTTTTAATTCCTTTTTTCAGCATTCTCAGCTCAGTCTGGTGCCCTTTACTTCAAATTAGAATCTGGCAATTTTCCAAAGACTAATAGAAAGTTCCCCAAGATAACACTGTGAGCATTTAGCTGCTTGTCTAAACAATGTCCTGGCTTTCTCCACATAGGAGGACTCTTACAAGGAATGGTTTCAAGAGCTGAAGATGTTTAGACTGGTGAAAGGCGATTAAGAAGGTATTAAACCACAACTTACAAGTACTTATGAGGGATTCAGTGCACTAGGCATTGCTTTTTTATATTGCAAAATACATGAATAACTTCTTTTGTCAACTTACCTTCAGTCTGACTATGATGAAATGCAGGATTAATGTCTACCCAGTCAGAAAGTGTAAGCTTGGGAAAGCAGCAATTCTCACCACTATAATTTTTAAAGCTTTTCAGATGTACATGAAATAAACCCCACAAGTAGATATTTGGACAGATAAATTAGATAGCAGGAGATAGTGGAGCCAAAATAACACCTATTGCTAGAAGAGTTTTTTAATGTTTAGCACATCTAATCAGTCAACTGAAACAGAAAGAAAATAACTTACTGTGAAATGTTTTACTTTCAGTTCCAGGCCATTTGCACCATGTTGAGAAGCAGAAGTTAGTCCATTGAGCTTAATGGCTTTGAAAAACATCTGCCCTATCCCTTTGCTAATTAAGGGCTGTTTTCACACACACCTTAAATAAGTAAACAAACAAACCATGAATAATTGTGCAGAGGGCAGTTACTTTAAAGACACAGGGCACTATTTCAGAAATTCTGGGACACCAGTATCCAAATCTACTTTCCAAGTGGCAAAAGAGCTGAAAGTTTTGCAAATGGCTATGCAGTTCGGCTTGCAGTCCTACGCTGATACCTAAAATACCTGCTCAAACACCAAAGTTGTGTTCAGAGTCCCTCAAGCCTTCCCAGCTTGTCTCATCTGCTGCAGGATGGATTTAATAGCATTGGTTTTAAGAGCTGCCGAGGGACCTTTCTTCCACAAGTGTGTCTGCTTTTGAACCCATTTGTGTGTCTGACCTTCTGAAAAGCCTGTGGCACTGAATTCCACAGTGTAATCACATACAGGATGAAAAAGTGCTTAATTTTGTTGTTTCAGAGCAACTTATTTGGTTCTCTGTTTCTTAGAGTAATGCAAGAACTTTCTCCTCATGGTTCCTTATACTCTTTCTCGATGGAGCTCACGATTTTGCATGCTTCTGTCATACTCCCTCACTTTTCTCCCCTGAAAAGTCCTAAACTACTTTCTGATTCTTTATAGAGAAGGCTTTTTATGATTTTGCTTTTACCTGTCTTTCTTTTGCTCTATATTCTTTATCAGGTGGAGAAAAAGTAATTCTGTACAGACAAAATGATACAGGCAGAGTGTTTTATTTTTACTTTGACTTAATGTTTTTCGTTTTTTATTCTCTACTGTTTTTGACAGCAATGCTCTCTTTGCCTTTATGGCAGCTCTTTATTGCTGAGTGGAATTTCTGAAGAGGTTTGAAACGCTGACTCTTAGATCCCTTTCCAGACCATTAAAAGCTAATTTAGAGGTTGATTCTATTTATGTATAGTGAGATTTTCTCTCCTGTGTGCTTTGCTCTGTCTTCAACAAGCATTGTCTTCCATCTGCAATTGCATTTTCTTGTCACTCAGCATCACGAAAGTCTTCTGCAACTTTTCATGACGTATTTCAGTTTGGAATGTCCCGAATCATTCTTTGTCATATGGAAATTTTGTCGTTTTTCTATTTGTTCCCTTTTGTGGATCACTTATGAATATTTCAAACAACACAAGTTTTCCACAGGTTCTTGTGACAACTGGGAAAACTAGGCCTTTTTTTCTGGTATCTCAGAATGGTTGTTACACTTTCTGTCTTACTCCTGACAAGAGTGTCAGGAGTAATTAATTTTTTACCCTTTAAACTTGTAGTTGTGGTTGGTTTTGTTTAAATTCCAGCTGTACTATAGAAATCACAATAACTTTTGTTTTGAATTTAGTTTGTTTGGGTTTTTTGGGAGTTTGGTTTTGGTTTTTTGAATACTGATTAAATACCAATGGAGATGTGAGAAATAACTTATTTTGACAAAATCTTTTTAAATTCTTTTCCACTGTATCATCATTAAACACACGACTATTAATTCTACTCTTTTAAATGCATTTTAACAATTTACCCAGTTGGTAATTTAAACTATTAGCCTGATCTAGAAGTCAGACCTACATGTCCATATTCTTGCTATTATTTCTCAGTGTTATTTTTCTCTAAAATACCTTTTTGTGATGCTCTTTTTGATCTTTTCTTAATATTCAAAGACCTAATACCTAACTGGTTGTACAGGCAAAAAGAAAGTTTGGTTTTTTTCTTTCTACTTCCCCAGATTCTGTGAAACATTTTCTTTGCTCATAACCCATTTTTTCTATGAAATTACAATTACCATCTCACTCTAGTGCTCAGCATCCCTCCTCCACCTGCCATAATTACGCCCTTGCTGGTTCCCATTGGTGTTACGTCTGTAACCACTGGATCTGAAAAAGAAATATGTGCTAGAGTTTCCTTCTGCCGCAGAACAGATAAGCTAGTAATGATAGGCTTATCTTTAAGTGGAAGGAGCAGTAGCTGATTTACAACTCCCAAGGAATCAAAGGGAGCCAGGAGGCATAGCACAAGGTGTTCCTTCTAGCAGCTGCCCTCAGCACTCCCAGAGAAAGCTTTGAGCTTTCTTGGTCTGCCCCTTCTGCTTGTCTTCCTCTTTTACAAAATAAAACAAATTGAATACATCATGCATTTAGTTATTTATTTTATATCCACAATGAACTAGGCTTTCTTCAACAACAGAAAAAAAATAGGAAGTGAGCTTTGATTTTGCTTTTCATGGTTTCATTTATTCTTTGTCTTTATACAAGTTGTACATTTCCTAACTCACTGCCATCTTCGAGCTCTGGGGTCCAAAGATTATTGAAAAAAATACACTCAGAAAAGCACATTAATTTATTTCTTTCCCAATAAATGGTTTTTTATTCCTGTTTTTTTTTTCCTGGTGTAGACAGATGGATCTCCATTCCAGCAGGACATTCACACTTTCTTACCTCTTCTTTTGCATACGTAACTACACTTTAATAGCCAACTTGGGATGGGTAAAAAAGAAATCCCACCTTCTTCTCAGCTGGTGGAAGTCCCAGAAAATTCAGTAAAAAAGCCTGACTGAAAGTATTAGGTTTACTTGGGCACATAATGAAGATTAAAGCAGTATTTTGAAAATAGAAAAAAAAGAGGAAGATACAGTCTTCTGTCAGTAAGCTAATAGAAACCCCACTTCATCTCTTTTCTTGTCTACACAGAAGAGTCAGTCTAAGAAATATCTACTATTTTAGTATTGATATATTCTATTTGATTACTCATTTCAAAATGTAGTCACCAGTTCTTTCATTTACTTTAGTGCATTGCCTTCTTCTATTTGATATCCACCAGATTTTGGACTGTTGGGAAAGTATTTTCCTCCTGATTAATATTATACTCCTCTAAGGAAGAAAGTGAACCCACATATTTTTCTGAATACTCAGGCCAGCATGAAACAGGATCAGAATCTATCCTGAATTGTAAAGAACTGCAAAGCTTCTGTTTTATTTAAGAATCAAATTGTCCTTCATCAGCTGAAAATTCTGGCATATATTGTGTTAAACAAATTCACTTCAAGATTACTTCCTCGAAGATTTTGGTTTTGTTTTCTGTTTAACTCTCTGACTTGAGATGATATGGATGCAATCATCCATGGAGATTATGGCTCGCGCAATTACCACAGAAATGCAGGAGTCAAAGTTCACAACAAATGTCAAGAACTGTTACTTCCTTTTCGTTTCAAAATCAAGACTCCTGTTAACATTTACTACTCATAGTGGGGAGTTTTAATTCCCAAATAAAGGCAAGGTTAATTTTCATGTCACTAAATGGCAGAGTTACAGTAAGTGAGGATATTATATGTTGTAATAATCAATGAATGTGAAGGATAGTTGTAGAAACTTACTCTTCAAGGAGAATACTGATCTTCCTCAGTTGTATTTATTCTCTGTTTCAATTACAGAGTATCTCAAATGGCCTTTTACATTCACTAAAGGTGATTTTTTACTCGAAGCAATAGAGAAGTTTGCTTTCATGGTCTAGGTTATCCCATTTTAAACTAGATCAATCATACTACATATCTAATGGAGTCAGTTCATTAACAAATAGCACAGCATCACTGAAAGCCAGAGAGGAGAGCCAGAGCAGGCTTCACCCACCTTTCCAAGTGGCTGAACCAACAACTTATAAATAAACTCAAATTTAAAATGACTGATCTGTCCTCTCACATCAAATTTGGATAACAACTAAATTAAATTATTTTTGGAGCAGAGTGCAAATGTGTTTAGGATAATTTAAGAATCAGAAAGGTAAGACAGCTATAGCACTTGATAAATGAAACTGCATAAAATCCACCATATAACATACCTGGAGGAGCAAAGGAAAATTAAACTAGATTAAACTAATCTAATGGGTTGACCATCGGTGTGGAAGAAAATAAGATGTCAATTCCCAGCTCCTTAGGTGAGATAGCAACAGAGAAGAGAAAATTAAATCATTGTACATTTCAAGAAATTTGGGGAAATGTGACCAGAATTTGGATGGAAATAATCAACATTTCCTTCCAAGATCAGGTATTTGCGTACTTTTTTCCCACCCTGGAAATATCTCCTAAGGTACTTAGTACTCATTACAAACGACAATGTTACCAAGAGAAAAAAAATTATCTCAGTGAGGTACCTCAACAGAATTCAACTGAAGGAAGTTTAATATTGCTCCTAATATAGCATTTAATTTCCCTGTCAAAGTAATGCTTACCTTCTTGCCTGCCTTCTTTTATTCCTCCTTCTTTAATCCTATTCCAGGAATCAGGTGTGAATCTTGAATTTCACATTATTTTCTTCAAAATACTGCTCAGGGTGCTTTCCACCATAAATATATTGAGTTTCCCAGCCCTCCAGATCCTTTCTAGTAATTTTTAGCTTTTTTTCAAGGAGAAGGAAAGTACTGATACAGCAAGATCTGAGAATCCACCTGAGGTTTTTCTTTCTCGTTAATGGGTCATAGTGATAATAGCATTTACTGCATCCCCTTTGTTATCAACAATCTTTAAAAGTTAAGTTGTCATAACTTTATAAACAACTTAAGAACAGGACAGATAAGAACAAACAACATTCCGTTTCACTTCTGTGGCATGCAATTCTGAAGGAAAAGAGAGTTTCTTTTACTGGAAAAAACAGATCTTCTTTTCCTGAATGCTGAAATTCAAAATTCACTATGTTACTCTCCCCACCACCAGGTTCAATATCGTTGCACAAGAAGCAGTAAAGCGATAACCATAGCCTGGTTCCATCATAAAGAAATCCAACTACTGCTAAACAGAAAGTCTAACACTGGAGTTCTGCCTTCTCTTCCTTTGAACAATTTAATTCACCTCGTTCTCTCTATTCATATCTTACCTCTTTCCATATCCATATTATAATGCTTGTCATTCCTTAATTATCTACAAAACTTCTATCGTTCCTTCAAGCTTGGTGGAATTGGTCAACAGATCCAGATATTAGTATCTAAGGACAGACTGGCAGATGAACCACCAGCTCAAGCACATCAGCAAAATTTCTTTAAGGAAGCAAGCTAAAAGCAGTAAAAAGCTATTAGCAATAGACTAATGGCAATAAATTTAGAAACCAAATGAGAAAGCTCTGACAGGTTTTTTTGCTGAAGTTGATCCAGTTTCAATGAAAGAATTACAGATTCACCAGGCTCCAGGAAAGGAGCAGAAATAATCAGGACTCTGTCTAGCGGTTAGAGCACATGCCTGGCTGAGGAAGGATGTGAGTTGTAATGGCTTGAAAAGCAACAGCGATCCAAAAGTGAGTGATGAGACTTGTTCTCACCACATACTTTTCGTATCTGATTGGTTGTAGCTTTCATCTGTGGTGTGTGGTTTGTCCCTACAGGTGAAGAGAAAATTAGATACGAATTTTTGGGCTCTCAGTAATGTTTTCCTTATGTAACTGCTCTTACTGAAGCAGAGTCTGGCTGTGGCCAAGATCCTGTGTTGTGGGCATCCTCCAAGGCTGCCTCCTGAACCAGGGCTCTGTAGGTGAGATAAGAGACAGGATAGCCAGATGGGAGTGTAGACTTAAGCAGAACTCAGAAACATTATAAAAACAAGGCTTGCTCAGAAGCGAATAGAAAGCAACAATTTGTTGAATGACGATCATGGCAATGATGACTTTGCAGTTCCTATCTGTAGCCGGAATTAAACAAAGTTAAATGGCTTTATTGTTTTATGAATGTACATTCCTAATTTTATGAGCTGTGGAAGACCCTACCAGCTGTAAGACCACATATGCTTCTCCAAGACAGTGTATCACTAGACTATTATTGCAATCAAATAATAAGTATATAGATACTAAAATCTGATTTTATGTAGACTACTAATGATTATTTGTTGTCACTAATTTGGATTGGTTTTGCACTAGAAGGAAACCAGAAATGAGAATTTATTGCTTGCTCTCAGCAAAAGAAAAAGTTACCTAGTGTGAATTTTGCCACCATTATCATATTAATTCTAGATTATGCCTGTATGATATATCAAAGTAACATTTTTGCTTGTAGGTATATAGACGAAAAATGTATGTATATCTGTGTAAAACAGAGGGAGAATTAAAGGCTCTATAATGTCTAATTTAGGAATGTATCTTCATGTGGTAACTCAGAAGTCATTATAACCTGTTAGTAAAGAATTAATTGCATACTGTTGGCAGAACAATGGGAGACTCAGCTGGCTAAATCACAGAAATTTACACTGCTAACTACACAAAGTTTTATCACTGCAGGGATTTGTACCATCACAAATTAAAAATCCATCATTTATATTTGATCAATATTGTTGAGCGCTTCTAAATAGTCCCCACTTTCCCCACAGCAGTGCATGGGGTCAAAATCAGATCACAGCAGGTCAGAGAGGAATGCAAGGAATGACTCAGTAAATGACATAAACCACTCTGAGCCTGCCTGCTACCTTCTTATGTTTTAAGAAAGAATGTAACTTCACTTGTAGTATTTAGTCCTTTTGGGAATTAAATGGGAATATAGTACTTTATGCACACGATTTAAACAGGGGCTGTGGTAGTAATCTGGAAAGCTCAGTCAGAGTTTCTTTCACACCGCGGCACGTCACCCTAGCTCTGAGTGTCAGAATGCTAGCAAGGGTTAGGCTGGTGGAAGTCAAAAGAGTCAGAGTGATTAAAACCCATCATATAAAATAGAGATTATGAAGCAGTCAAGAGATCACAGTGCAGTAGTATACCCCAATAAAAAAAAAATAAAAAAAAAATAAAGCAGTCCTGGCTTCAACATGTGCCAGCTCAGGTAGCACATCCAAATAGACATTTGGCAAGACATGGATGCTAGAGGAAGCAATTCCTCTAATAAATTTTGCTTGAGCATCTGGCTGTGTAATAATCTTTCAGCAGGGAGAAGAGTATGACCCTCCGATCCCTTTTATCAAGGTCAACAGCTTTGCAAGGGGATGGCATTTCTTAGGGAAAGCGATGTCAGCTTGTGAGTCTGTTTCATTACCGACATGCCTGTTAGCTGCTGGAACAGAGCAGCCCATCTTTGATCTGCAAGAAGCTGGCTAGGATCGCTGTCTGCTTGTCTCATTTTAATTTTGCAAAATTACAGCAGGTAACTCCAATTTCACACCCTGCTTCCCTTACAACTTCTCACAGTGAAGGTCACAGCCTATTCTGGGTGTGCGGAATGGATTTCTCCTCTAATCTTGCCATCAGCAGCAAAAGAAAGATGGACCAGGTATTTTCTGTGAAAAACCTGCCTCTCCTGTGCTCATGTGTGTGACTGGGGTCTGCAAGATAGCCAGGCTAGCTTTAGATTGTTTAGAGCCCCAAACTATTGTAGACAATGGATTGTGCAGCTGAGGCTACAAAACCCAACCCTCTTGCCATCCTTGAATTGCATTCAAGTACTGACTCGTGCTGAGATCCAAAATTTGTCCTCAAAGGCTAACAGGGGTATGTAGCTGGATTCCCATGGATGTGCCAAAAGCAGAGGTCCATTATTTGCACAAAGTCCAGCTTGACATTTTGTACTCTTGCCACAAATTCCCTGGAATTGCTCTGCAATGACTTTTCTCTTGTTTTATTCCTTGCTAACCCACCATCCGGTGGTAGTTGCTTGCCACTGCTAGAAGTAAGAAGCAGATTGCATCCTGAGGTATCTAACCTTAGGATGGCATAAATAACTTTTTAGACTTAATAGACTTTATTTGCCAGAGATATGAGTTAATAGCTTGACATAGGTATCTATCCTCATTTTAGGTTCTGTGAAGCATCCTAACTGACTACTCCTTCAGCTGCTGCTCAGGAATGACAATAGGTATCCTTTTAACTACAACTATATTAATTATTAAAATTTAACTAAGACTACCTACTGTGACAATTTCCTTAAGGGGAGTCACTGACAGAATACCCTGTCTAACCCTCAAGCAGGGAGACAAGCCAATAAATTCTGAGGCAATAATTGAAAACAGCCCACCATATCAGCCAATTCAATTATATTGGCTCTAAGGATGAAAGATTCAATTCATTGGATCAGTGGGTGAGTTTTTCCAGGTATTTCTTGTGGTTTCAAGGTGCACATAGAGAACAATGTTTACTGCTAATATTTTACGAAAAAAAATCCAGAGTGGGCAGATGAACAAGCAGAGCTATCACTAACATTTCTTTGCCATGATTGGTAGAATACTCACCTCAGTACAGGATGTGGGTGATCTGCTTAGGAAACCTTTGGAATGCCCATAGTTCCTTTCAGGTTGTAGACACATACTCAACTTCATCCTTGATTTGGGCCAGACTAAGTTTAGAGGCTAAGGCAGTCATGAAAGATTTGAGGGTTATTTAATATAACAGAGGATAAAGTGAGCATAATTACTGCCATTGCTGCAAACATGAGAATAACTTTCCCCATAACAGCAGTACTTGTAAATTTACTCTTTGTGCACTGAAATTATCATCTCAAAGAAGGAATCTCTAGGAAAATTAACAAGGAATGAAGAGTAAGACTTGATCTTGAAGTGTACGAATGAGATGCATTCAAATATATAAAAGAGGAGGGGGTTATCACCTGAGTTATTCACAGCAGTATAATCTGTGGGTAGAATGATGCATCTGCCTATTAAAAAAAAAATCACAATGAATATGATCTTTTAAACGTTCATTTAAAAAATATTTTTGTGTCTTTGATGGCAGAGGGCCAAGCAGTTGGGCATGCTCTGAAACATGCAGCCCATGGAGAGAAAAACAGAGGAAACTGGGCTTGTTAATCCACAGGAGGAGAAGGCTGTGAGGGATCTGAAAGCATCAGAGTAGATGAGAAAATGCCAGACTCATCACGGTACCTGGTGGGTACATAACAGGCATAAGAGTTTCAGACTATATATAAGGAAAAGCTTTTTCGCTGTATGGACAATCATATAGAGTTGCAGGTTGCTCAGGGACGTTTTATAATTTCCACTCTTGGTGGTTTTCAAGTCCAGACTAGATAGCACACTGAGCAATCAAGTCTAACTCCAGAACTGACCCCATTTTGAGCAGGATGTTTGATTAGAGACCTCTTGAAGTCCTCTCCATCACAAATTATTCTATGGGCCTATGATTCTTTGTCAAAACTAAAATTTACGTTGTTTATATAGATTCCTCATCTAGTCAGAATGCCTACCAATCTTCCAGAACATCACCAAAATTCAAAAAATGGCTGGTGAAACTAATCTGAAAATAAAAAGCACATGGTGTGAGAATCTGACAGACAAAGGACATGCTCAGAGTCATTAGAGTAGAAATGGAAACATTAATATAAAAGCAAAATGGTTCTATTGTGAGACATTTTGATTTGCTACAAATGTTTGGACCTGACCTGACAGAATAATAGTTTTCTTTCAGTGATTAAAAATAAATACAATCATAACACTTTTGATTTCTTTTGTAGTGTACAATAATAACAGATTTTATTAATTATATACAACATAAAAGAATGAGAAGCATGAAATGGGTTAAAACCAAACTACTTAATTTCTGTGTAGTATTCTTTTTTAAGTAGTATTTTTAAATATTATCTTTTTCACATATTTCATTGTTGTGGTAAATTTTGAAAATATAAGTATGTGATTTAGCATTTCAACAATATCTAAGAAGTACATATGCAAGAGAGATTTTGCTTAGTTGAACGATGTATTCATTCAATAACTAGATTTACCTTAAATTGTTACATTAGCCTACAGGATGCCAGTTAGATATTACTAATGGCTTATTTTCCAGAAGAATTAATCACCTCAAATATCAAAAAAAGCCTTGACACAGGACTTCCATTCTCTTTGACAGTGTGAATAAAATTCCTAATAAAACATTGAAGAAAAGTTGATTTTTTTCAAACTAACCTTTAAGTCCAGTATTTTTTCAAATCATCCATAAAAAGACAGCAGTCGTAACAGTTTTTGTATAGTATATCCGTAACTTATGATTTGTTTGGGTTTTTATACCTCATTGAAAAACATATGCTTTAATTTTCAAAACACACTTCCAACTTCTGGCTCAATTGAATGCACCAGTCAAGGAATTATTCTCATACTTTAGAAGTCAGTCAACTGTTTTCAGTCTAATGGCATCATAACTTTCATGTTTTATGAGAAAACACTGAGATCCTAATACCTGATTAACTATTCATTTTTAAAAAATGAAATTCAATAATATTGCATATACTTGGGAGAATTTATGTTGTTATCTCTCTACATTTTCCTGCTCATACTTTGTTCTTGAAAATATTTTCATTATTTTTTTGAGGGTTTTGTATTTATTTCAGCAAGAATAGTTCAGGATGTCCATGGCTCCAGCTGATATCGCAACATACCTGTATTGCAAACAATGACTACATTAATTCACAGCTGTTGAAAGCACTTCACTTTAACTGTAAAATCATTTAAACACCTTTATTGTAGTGAGCTTAGCAGCTCCTGCATTCTATACTAAGTGAAGATGAAAAGACAATCCTGCCTTGAAAGAGGAAAATGATAAATTCTTCCTACAACCATCTCACATATGGTTGACGTTTAACAGGGACTATCTCTTCATGGCAAAAGATAATTATCTTCTGAACAACCAGCTTGAGTACTTCTGTCAACAACAACAAAAGAAGAGAGCATACATCACACAATAAGAATCTTACACTATCCTTTCTTGAAAAAATGAAAATCAGGTGAACTCAAGTGAGAAATATCTGTATCCCTTTTTCTCTGGTCATGTAGACAGGATTTACCATACTTAGATGATTCTCTTGTGGAAAGTCTAGAAGATGCATCCTGAATCAGGTTTTCAGCATCCACACACTTTCCTTTTTTAGGAACTGAAGCTATGACACAAAATGGAAAATTAAGAAAATGGAGTCGGTTTCAGATTTAGCACTTTTTCCTACTCGAGAATCTAATCAGTGTGATCCAGTTTCTTGTCTTGATAGCTTTGGATAAGGCATTATTTTTTCTCTTTCAAGATATTTAATGCTTTAATGCTACTGAACACAATATTCCTCTCAATTCCTGATACTCAGTTGATAAATAGTCAGATATCTGGTGGTGTTTTTCAAAAATGAATTCATTAACCTATGGAAAATATTCATTGCTTAGGTAAATTGCATTTCAACAGATGGAAGTTCACCAATTGTTTTTGTATGTTCATTTTTCTTGGAGACCATCCTAGAGTAGGATCCAGTTGCTCTTTAAAAATGCATAACAAGGCTGAACAATTGTTGAGAACAGGCACCAAGCAGAGAGAGTATACATGGCTGACAATGTGG
>NW_009729050.1:0-32665 GCF_000703405.1 Apaloderma vittatum | reverse complement strand
TTTAGTGATGGACAAAAAGTAGAAAGTATTTTACCTGGAGACTGGCATAGGAATTTGATAATGACAAAAATTACAAATAACAACTCTCCTGATTGTACGTCTCAAAGAAGATCATGCATGCAGCACTATTATGGTCTGTTTGAAAAATAAATACATAATTAATGAAATCAAGTTTAGAAACTAGTTTTAGTTATATTTATAGCATGGGAATCAGAGCACCCATTTCCAGGTTGCTTTTTAGTTTTGTTAATTGTTGGACAAAAAAGCTCAACACATACATCTCAGTTATAATAAATATACACTTATTCTTTCATCTACTGTCAGTTCTTCGGGCACTGACATTTTTAATTTCAGCATGCAATGCCTGGGTTAGTAATACTACCACAAAACCTTCTTTTTATATAAAAATGAAGAGTTAAAATCTGCTGTCAGATGTGCTGATGGAAGTCTGTTGGCATCAGTGGGATGACACCAGAAGGATCTGGCACTACTTCTGTGCCCTGAATTCAACAGCCTCTAGGAGTGTGCAGCTCTTTTTAAGATGAGGATGGTTTTCTCTGTCATATTCAATAATTCAGATGATTTGAACTTAACATCATGTAGGGAATTTATTGTAGATGCTTAGAGTACTGGAAAGAACCCTCTGGCATGAAAGTTTGTTTTGCCTTACATTTTATTAGCAGTCAGTAATTTGCAGGACAAATTTTGTTGTTGTTTTTCTTTGTCAGCTACTTATGGACCCAAGATGTCTATTTCTTTATTGGATCAACATGGTCGATGACTTTTTACTGTCTTTGTATTCCTATTTCATGACAGTGGAAAATTCCAGTCAGGACAAAAAACTAAACAAGTTTCAGTTTTTGGCACTGATAACTCCCAAGACAATATTTTCCCCATCTTTACAATAGCAATGCAAATAAAAGTAATTATAGTGATGTTGTAAATACATTTGCAGTATTGTACAGACTGATACTTTCCTCAACTGTTTTCCTTCAATGTGTATTCTGTTTGAGTTCTTTTCTATCCTCAAATTTCTATAATTGTGAGCAGATACTATAACATTACTGCCTTTCTGAAAAATTTAATTAACACTGTGACATAATAAGCAGAGGTCCACTAGAAAATTTAGAAGTTAGGGGTGCCCTGTTGGTCTCTAGCAGTAGGGAAACCTCTGAGAATTGACAATAATATTTAAAATTTATCTTCTTCCAACAACTTCTTTAAATCTAAGCCATGCAATCCAATTTCCAGCCTGACAAAGGAGATACTGGGAGTTCCAGCACTGAAGCTGGGCACTAATTAGTCAGCCACCCTTTTATTACTCAATTTCTGATAGTATGTAAAAGCCTCATTTGCCAACCAGACCCCTGTTGTGCTAGGGAACTTCTTCTCATGAATAACAAAATGAAGATGATGGGTAGACTGGGACAGAAAAACTAATCCCATTGCATGTGTAATAGCTCTTCCTAGAATTAATGATAGTCAACCAATCAAGCTAGCACATTTTAAGAACTTGCTATTCCTATTGTAAGTGATTGTCTTTACAACTGAACCCTAAGAACTTGTCTGCCTGGGCACCAAGTTGATAACCTAAATGCCATTCAAAACCTGACAGTGTTAGCTTAATGTTGTGTCTAAATTTAATATACAGAGTGATGTGTCTAAATTTAATATACAGATGCCTAGATTTAATACGTAAGCTGAGAAACCCTTTGCCACAAAGTATTGTGGCTACTGAATGCTTACATAAATTCAAAATAAGTATAGGAAAATTTCATGGAAGAAAACTCCATCAAAGGATGTCTTTGAAACTCCTGGGAATAGGGGTGTTTTAGGAAAGCATCTCTGCACATTTACTTTATTCTTACACTTGACTTCACGGTGACTGCCTTTTTGTGAGATTGTGTTAAATGGACTGATACAACATAGAACGTGCAATAGTCTCACCCAAAAAAGTTCTGACCTGGACCCACTGAACAAACATCCAAATTCTGAAAGCAGCATTGTACCCCTTTTGCAGTGCTAATATTTGATCAAACAAGACATAAGTCTCTGATATCAAAGCCCTAGTGAACAGAGGTGCAGTGTCTGTCCTGGTTTGAGAGCATCAGGATAAGGTTTTTCTAGGCCTCCTGGCCCAGGGGGCAATCACAATGGGGGAGGAGCGGCAGCTGTGCCTATGGGGAGGAGATGATGGGTCAAGTGACCCAAATGGACCGATCACAGTGTTCCTTCCCATGATGCTCAGTATATAAGGGCCCCTAAGAAGAGCCCTGAGGTCTTCAGTACTTGCTGTGCTAGGAGAGCTGTTACTGGTGCTTTGTCATTTTTGCTGTACTGTTGGTGTTCCTGCTTCCTATTTTCATGCTATGAAGAAGCACTGTTTGATGGAACAGGTAGTCTTTCCCTGTCCCCTACACTGGGTAGGGGAGACACAGCTCTTTTTCTGTTTCTTTTGGGCTCTCTTATCTTCTGCCAAGCCTGGTCTGGGACCTTCTTTTTTTCTGCTTGGGACCTAGTTGTAATCTGGAAGGTGTGGGTCCTGTAATAACATATTTTCTTGTATCTTGTGTATTTGTATACTCGTTCCTACATGTATGTAGTTTGACATCTTCGTTGTTATTGTTAGTTTGGGGATTTTAATTTTTTTTCCATTAAACTGCTTCAAGTTTTTTCAACCTTGGATTCTTTCTCCCTGGTTTCTCTGTTATCCTCCCCTAGGAGAGTGGTGGTGGGATCACAGAGAGTGTCAAAGTTCGGTGACTGACCCAGCCTTAAGCTTTGATAGTGTGCTGGAAGTGCTCTGCTCCCAGTGAGAAAGTGGTGGTCTTACACCCAGAAGCACTGAGGAACATAGTGAAGTATAGCCCCCAAGGACAAACTCCCTGGTATATAGGCCTACGTCATGAGGCTTCCACATCAAAAGGGATTTTCACATGATTAAAGCAGAACAAAGGCAGAAGAGCATAGATCTATGTCATTTTAAAAATAGATCTGAGTGACAAAATTATTTAAAAAACCCCAACAAATAAACCACTACAGGTGTTGACAAGATACTTTTCACTCACATCCACCTATTTCTTATAACCAGTGAGGGGTCAGGATTATATCTGTTCTGGGTATTTTATTCATTCTGGTGAAAAGTGTCCCTGCCCATGGCAGAGGGCCTGAATCCAGATGATCTTTAAGGTCCCTTCCAACTCAAAGTATTCTGTGATTCATTTAGTTAGGTTATTTATATCATATAATTAACCCAGCTGCTTGGAAATGAAATGAACAATATAAGCTTGTGTACCCTATTCCTGCACTTTTCTAATCTTCTCTTTATCTTAAATCTTTTAAAGAAACTGCCACCATATGTGTTACTGTTATGAATGACTTGTCTTTAAAAACAAATTGAGTCCAAGAGTTCAAGCTAGAAAATTGCATTTTGGCTGAATAGGAGAGTCTCATTCTTCAGAGGTAGAACATTAAGACAGCAATGTCTAGGGGATATATCTGTAAAAAGCATATTGATTTTTAATAAATATCGTGTACCAGTCACTTTGTAATAGAAAGACATGTGTAACAGTGCAGGATTTCTGCTGCTTTTGCGTGTATTCATATAAACATATATGTACTGTTATATATTTACTTATAATTCTAATATGAGTATTTTACACAAAGCAAAAATGGCATGCCCTATATAAAATGGCTTCTGGGATAAAAATGACAGTGTGTAGACTCCTTGCTCCTAAAACCACTCCTATTGGCTCACTCAATGAGAATTTTAAATCTTGGAAGTAAAGACCAGAAGAAGTTTTAGGCATGGATAATCCTGCAGAGGTATAATACCTCCTTTGACACTGTTACATGTGAAATGTTACTGCTCTAGATGAGTTTTCACAAATCTCAAATCTACTGTAATGTTGGAAGATCCAGCAGTGAAGAGTCATAGTGCTGAACTTGATAGCTCTCTTCACTCACTTCAGCTGCTCCCAACTTTCACTGGTCTCTAGTGTTGAGTATTCAAATTCTTGGAATAATACCAGATTAACCACAAATGCATTCTATTTCCTCATGTGTTATCTTCCATGACAGCTATGGTTTAAACAGTTCACAGATAGTGTTTATTAGATCACATTCAATGTACTTTATCCAACAAAAAGAGTCTTGAGAATCTTACTATGACAAATGGACCATAGTCATCAAGCCCTTGGCTGCAGACAATCTATCCTTCAATAATGATTTTTTCACATAACAATCTTTAAGCTTCTTAGATAAGAGCACCTTTGTTCCTGTAATAAATGGTGGGATTGTCAAGATTTGACTTTCTCAATGCTATTCAGGGTGTTGAGGATTCATAACTTTAGTGAGCAGAGAGGTAAATTCTGTGCCTCACACAAGCTCTCCCGTGTTCCTAATCCCAGGTACTGGAGTGGCTGAGAACTGGACTATACATACATGGGTAATTCTGTGCCAAAATACTTATTTTTATTGAGCTAGTGAGAGTTTCAAGTCAAGTTTGTAGTATGTAGCTCCCATTATGTTTCCTTTCATAAGGCACCTGGCCCAATTCTACATACAAACATCTCATCACAAACCAATTGGTGACAGATGTCATCAAAATATCACACAGCTACGTTTTATGACTGCCTCCTCATCTGCCCCAAGATTCACTTCTCAAAACATGAATCTCCATTTACCTGCAAACATCAAAATTTCTTTTTATAGATTAGAAAATTAGCTTAATGAATACTCAGAGAATGACCTAACGAGGGAAGAAAATTGATTAGCAAAGTCACAGTTCCAAAAGAAGCCTTTCTGCTTTCTGCCTCTTTCCTTAAAACACTAGATTTCATGGACATCCTTTGTGTTGAAAAACCTTATGTTTTTCTTCTCTCTCCGTACTCCCGTTCTACTTTTCTGGCACAAAGGATCACTATAACATTTCTATGTCTACAGTTTTTAACTATCCATGACTATTGCTATTCCTTTCTCATCTTTCAAACCACAGCTGGTGCGGGGGGAACAGACCAAATTCATAGAGTCACAGAATTTTTGTGTTTGGAAGGGACCTTTAAAGGTTTGTAGAATCATAGCACCATAGAATGGTTTGCATTGGAAGAGACCTTAAAGATCATCTAGATCCAGTCTCCCAGACGTAGGCAGGCACACCTCCCACTAGACCAGACTGCCCAAAACCCTGTCCAACCTGGCCTTGAACACTTCAAGGGAGAGGGCTTCCACAACTTCCCTGGGCAACCTGTTCCAGTTCCTCACCAGCCTCATACTAAAAACCTTCTTCCTAGTATCTGATCCAAATCTACCCTGCTCTAGTTTAAAGCCATTGCCCTTTATCCTGTTACTACGTGCACTTGTAAAAACTTCTTCTTTCCTGTAGACCACTTCAGATACTGGAATGCTCCTATCAGGTCTCCTCAGAGCCTTCTGTTCTCGGTGCAGAACAACACAAACTCCTTCAGCTTCTTCTCGTAGTAGAGGTGTTCCAGCCCTCTGGTCATATTTATGGCTCTCCTCTGGACCTGTTCCAACAGGTCCAGTTATATAGACAGTTACTGATCTCACATCTTTCCTGATCTGACAAACTGTCTGGTTCTCAAAAATAAACTTCAGTGTGACTGCAACAAGTTATATAAATGTGTACATCGCTGATAGTATGCCTAAGAAGTGGTTATCTCCTGTAATAGAAACTACAGACAGATAGGAAGAGCAGTTTTCTCAATTTTGTGTCAGTGTGCTAGATTGCGTGGAATAGTCCTCAATCACTGATAAGAATTTGTCCCCTATTTTAAAGACATTTAAACTATATTTCCTATTCACAAGTCAATGAGTAAATAAATAAATGCAATCCTGTTGAATAAAATGAGTAGAAAAATTGATTGTAAGGACTCTACAGGACACAATCCTGAGTGCTGGGAAGACTAGGAGCAATTGAAATCATAACATGTCTTACAGTACTTAGTATGACATTTTGTCTTAGACTGACATTTTAATGCAGATCCTGGTGTTACTGAATGGACAGAAGCTAATTAAGCTTGAAAACCAAAAAGGGATGGTTTGATGCTTGGAAAGATATTGCTCCTTTGTGCTTATTTTAATCGTAGACACTATTGCATGAGGAAAGGAAAATAGACAAAGCAGAGGAAGGAGATAAACACCACTGGAGGATCCACTAGACAGCAGTAAGGGAGCACTAATAGATGACTGCTTCTGCAGATATCTGGAGGTGAATACATTGGATCTTTACACATCTTGGAAGCCCTAGTACTGAGCCTTGGGGAACACCACTCGTGACCAGCTGCCAGCTGGATTTAACTCTATTCATCACCACTCGTTGGGCCCAGCCATCCAGCTAATTTTTTACCTGGTGAAGAGTACGCCCATCCAAGCTATGAGCAAACAGTTTTTCTAGGAGAACATAGTTTTTGGAGCTATTGTTTACTGCAATTTGTAGTAATAATCCAAAGGAATATGCTTTGATACTTCACACAAGAATCAGTTGTTATGTCTTACATTATGTCATAGTAATTCAGCTGATAAGATCAAAACCAACATATCTGCAATAAATAAAGGTGGCATATTCTTTACTATGAGATTAGTATTCATTTTGCAGACTGCATTCTAAATGGAAAATACTGTGTCATTTAAGATTAAGTACCTGTTTTGGTGTCATAACAGATGTTTCTAAAAACCTATTAAAAAGAATCATGGTGCTGTTTCTGTCTAACAGAAAAAAAAATCAGTCACCTTATTACTACAAATTAACAAATTATCCTCCAACTACTCTTGCTTTAAAAACTTTCATCTTGTAACTTCCATCCACAGATTAGTTGGATTATTGTATTAATGTCATTGGTGACTTTTTTTTTGACTGCTCTTCAAACATGGAAGTATTTTGCAACGGAATTCCTGTTTTAAAGTAGCTCTTCTTCCATATCAGCCCTTTTGAGGCACACATGTATCACTGCTCTCATTGCTGAGCTGTAGAAAAGCCACAAAAAGGGCAATGTCAATGGTTTTACATATGAGGGGCAGTGTTAAAAATTTCAGGTTAACTTTTTCACAAAGCTGGTAAATGTCAGACCAGTTGCTTGTTTATGAATGTGCACACTGTATCTAAGTCTGCAAAGATACACAGTATCCACACATCTCTTTGAATAGCTTAAGCTGCCATTTTGATATCACTGAGATCCTAAATACCATTATACAAGTCCATGAACACCAGAATTCTCACTGATCTCCAACCACAAAGCTCTATTTTGATGATATCCGTCTACTCCCACAGCAGTGACTGTGGCTTTATTGCAAGCTGAAGGCTCTCCATATTGAATTCCTTGGGAAAAATGACCTTAATTTTCTTCTCACAGTTATGCTTATTTGACTTTTAGTAAGCACAATTCTTTATTTGTCTAAAGGAAAGTGTGGATATACAATCCCTTTATCAATATTTTTACAGTCTTTTGCCGTCCTCAGCGTCCTACTAACTCCTCTTGAGTCTTACAATATGTTATTTGACAAATAAGGAATCGCTAAATGTTGGCTCAATTTTCTAGGACTATTTTTTGGAAGAATGATTCACTGAAAAACAAAATTTTCAAGTCTGATGACTTAAAATACATTTAAGGTTGTAGCTTTTAAAAGGAAGAAAAGGTTGAATTGTTTCATGTCCAAACACAGATAAGTGGTTTGAGAGATTCAGAAGAATAAAAGACATTGAGATCTCATGTTCTCCTTTCTCTGTGAATTATAAAAGAAAATTTTTCAAGGGCAAGCATCAGTTAGAATAGAAATTTGGCTAACAATTTTTGATTTTTTTGCATCATTCTTCCAGAACTTCACTTTTCAAAGGAAAGGAGAGAAAAGCTAAGTAATGGTATTGCTCTAATAAAGACAAGGATGACTATATGAAAATGGCTTAGTCCTTCAAATTGCTGAGCTCTCTGGCTATATTGCACTTAAATTTCTGTTACTTGTAGTCTGAATTAAAAGATTTAGCACAGAAGAGCTGAAGTGTGTAGCATACTTTTGGCATGCAAGGATCAAATAACAAGAAAGAACAGGGACAGGCAAATCCTGAAAGAGGAATTCAAGCTCTGACTATAGTCTTCTGAACTACACCTACAAAAGAACTTAACCCTTATTTTAAGTCTTGATAAAGCTTAGTCTATCTCTCAATGCTTTACTGAATCTGCAGAACTTTACTGTCCTGCAGTCTGAATATCTAGTAGGAGAAGGGATGTACCGTGTTTTCAATTGGGAAAAATGACTTATTTTACTTTGGCTGAAGATTCTTTTCAGAATACTATCATTTAGACAGCTCATATGTGTGAATATATTTATTTCTTCATATTTTAAAGAATTTTAAAAAATTATTTATGCTTCACTTGGAATAAAAGGGGGAAAAAAGAGAACAATATTTGTTTCTAATGCTACTTAGAGGAGAAATTTCAAATTTTTCACTTGAATTCCAAATGAAGACTCTGCCAGACTCTTTCTAACTTTCGGATGCCAGATGACAAAATTACAAACCCCTTGATCTTTGGGGCTGTGGAACTCCTTTCCAAACCTATTTCCTGCCAGCTGTCTCTCACCTGAACATTTCAGAGTCTGCCTGCTGCTCAGATTGATGCCAAATGATTTGCAATTACAGTATGTTTAACCTGTAGTCTGCTATTAGCTCTAAGTTTTGCAGAAGGCAACATTTAAGTCTAGCAAATTCTTTAGAAGACTTTCATGCCAGAGGATCACTGAAATACAGATGACCAAAATGCATATCCATTTAGCACATCCATTTTGTGCCCATTTTTCCTCAATCTGGGCTACGCTGCAGTTGCAACATTAAAAAAGTATCCAATGGGTTCATCCCAAGAAGAATCTGGGATCACCTCCTCCTCCTTGGCGACTTCTGGGTATCAGTCATGAGTGTGCTCCAAATTTCCACCCAAAGTGCAGAACAAAATTTGGATGCTTTCTGAGTCTTCAGAAACAGGCTACCTGAAAAGCTGCGTAAACAAGCCAAGAGTAAATATATAGAGGACAGCAAAGATTAGATGCTGGACTGAGTGAACCAAGCAAGGAAAGACTCTGCATGGAATATCTTGACGATTTTCTATGCCAGAAGTTATTGCCACAGAATTATTTTCTTTTCTGACATTTCTGCTCCATAAAAAGAGTTATTTGGCTTTGTCATGGTGCAAAGACAGAAATTCTTCTTGATGAACTGACGTTACAGTTGTAGCTGGAATTGCTTTAGTTCCAGGGACTTCCAGCAATAGCAGTTCTGCAGAGTTACGGGTGCTTACGTTTTGCAAAATTTTCCCTGAAGGCTCAGTCTTTTCAACTGGCAGTGAAATTAATCTAATTGCCCTTCTTAGGCTGTTGTTTTCTTTTCTTTGGTTTTTACTTGTTCTCATTTGTGTTTAAAGGAATGAGTAACACTTGAAAAAAAACAGCCACAATTTGCCAGGCTTCATTATAAATGTATTTAGGATAAATATGTGAGTCTCGAAGAAAATTAAAACATACCACTACCTTTGGGTTTTTTTTAAGGATTAAGTCATCAAAGGGCTCTGAAGTGGTCCTTCGCATTCATTTACTCAGGGGAAAGTATGTCACACATATATGGTATTGCTCTGATACCTGGGATGACTTCTTCTCAGGGAAATGTTAAATGATGGAAAACAAACATTATTTTAACTGTCAGACTGATGTCCTCAATAGCTGTAATTAATCACGGTTACTGCTATAAAGTCGCCGAGTGCTCTCTCTTAAGGAGGTTATATGGTAATGAAACAAAGTTATTCTCCCTCATACTCCTTTCATAAATCGTCAGCAAATATACATATATATGAGCTGTCTTCCAGTTGAGCTTTTCAGGAGTTAGTAAGCTATTTAAAACTATTTAATGCTGGCATAGCAAAACCATAAATGACCTTTGAACTCTGCAAGGATGATTTCTCTTTAAGCAATTTATTCTTTGCTTAAGGATGGCTAAGAGCTGTATGCGCAGAATAACATTTCGCCACTGACTGTCATCTTAGACACAAGACGAATGGAAGAATTAATCTTTTATCTGAATTTGCATTAGATTACATTGTAGCAATAGATGTAACATAATACTATAAAAAAAGTGTAAGCAGAGGGCAGTATGATACGTTAATACAGAAGATTTTTACGAGTTGATGGCTGGTAGAAATCCACTCTCATGACATTTATTTCAGTTCATGTGAAATAACATGGATGTGATGAAGCTATTTCCAGTATTTACACTTATAGTCCTAAACCATGAAGTGGTTCATCCTATCTCCGGCCTGGAGTCTTGTTAACAAAGTTTTTACTGTTGTTATTACTCTGCATCTGCAACATGAACGAATGTTATAGTCATCAGAGCTGCTCATTTTGCAGGGGTTTGAGTAATAAGGCCCAAATTCAGCACACATAAGTGCAAATTAACTTTAATCTCACAAATACTCATCTATCAACTTAAACACGCTTGCATCCCACTCATAAGTGACTCTCAGAATGATCCAAGATATCTTTAAGAGTGGAGATGAAGGCAATCTTCATGTTACTTGGGATTAAGACAACAAAGATTTTGGAGAGATTTGAAAAAGTATTTATTTTGGATCCTCTCTGCAGGTAACTGAGCAGTGATTGGCTGCAATAATAAATAAGTCTATATTTCTTTGGACAGTGTCCAGATGTACATTTCTGTTTCCCTGTTTGTTAGGACACACACAGTCTTGATATTACAAAGTACTCAAAGTTTCCCAGAACTATGAAACTTGGTAAATATACTTTGTAGTTTGATATATCTCCCACTTATAGGAACTTAACTGCTGAGAAAAGAAGTATATTCAACATTAAATAATGCACTGGGCAGAGCACTGAAAGATGCCTCGCTAAGTCCTTTAAGTGTTGTAAAGCCATAGTTGATTATCACAATCATAAGGGAAGATTCTTCTAAATTATCAGTTGTATATGAGATTACAATCAGTTGATTTTTCTGAAGTCTTATTCAAAGGGTAGACTAAGGGGAATATTTTTTTTTCCCTTGGAGCAAATATGAATTGAACTCAAAGCAACAATGCATCAATTTTTAATAATTTTTAGCTCAATTTCAAAAGTAATTACAATGTAGGAATTTGGAAGATCTTGCTTTTTCTTTGAAAATTCTTCCCGAATATTTCTTCTGCACAAACATAAAAATCATGGGTTGCTTTTTGCTGCCAGTGCATTGCTACCTTTTTATTTTAAAAGACAAAAGTCACTGAAACATGTTTGTTACATTCAGGGAGTATTTCTGTGCTGTGCTCTATTTTCTAAATTCATGTTATCAAGAGAAAAGAACAGGATCCTCTCCTTTTTTTGTTTGTATGCGCTGAAAACTTCTACTATATATACATCTTAAATAACTCTTGCTGTGCAAGAAGACAAGGCACAGAACTATTGGGAGCTCCGACAGTCCTCACAGCATGCAATGCACAACACAGTAGATACTTTTGTTTAAAGTACCTGAAAATAACTTCATAAATTCCAAGTTTTCTATTTTTCTCCCCAAATATGACAAGTATTTCATAGATTTACAAGTATGAAACTTTTTTAAAGAAAAAAAAGCAAGCTATACAATGCTGCATAATTGAGGGAACGAAGGGAACAGTATTGCAAAGATAGAAGTACCCCAAAATTGTAGGAAAAAAAGGGCTTTTAACAGACTACAGAACATGCTCTTGACAGATTACAGGGTGCTCTGAGTCACAAAAGTAAAGTTCATAGAGACATAGAATAGGTTTGAACGGAAGGGGCCTTTCAAGATCATCTAGTCCATGCCTTCTGCAGGGAGCAGGGACATCTTCAACTAGATGAGGATGCTCTGAGCCTCATCCAACATGACCCTGAGCGTTCCTGGGGTGAGGTATCTACCACCTCTCTGGGCAACATGTTCCAGTGTTTCAGCATCCTCACAGGAAATAATTTCTTTCTTATATCTAGTCTAAATCTACCCTCTTTCAATTTAAAAGCATTGGCCCTTGTCATACCGCAACAGGCCCTGCTCAGAAGATTGTCCTCCTCTTTCCTGTAGGCCCCCTTTAGGTACTGAAAAGTGCAGTAAGGTCTTCCTGGAGCCTTCTCTTTTCCAGGCTGAACAATCTCATCTATCTCAGCCTTTCTTCATAGGAGGGGTGCTCCAGTCCTCTGATTATCAGGATGTTGAAAGGCAGGTAGAGAATCTCTTTGTCATAGCACTGAATATTCTATTTTAGCAAAATTAATCTCACACTAGCAGAATGTAAAAAAGCTGTTCTGACACTCCCAGGTGTAAGTGTTAATAGCTGTATTAACCGTGTGCACTCCTGGAATAGCATGTGCACCTTGTTATGAAATACAGAGAGGCCTGAACAGGCTTGTTATCCAGGTTGCAATCTCATCTACCGCCAATCTATCTTCATCTTCCTCCATTTTTCTCCACTTTACCGTTGCAAACTGTGAGTCTCCATGAGGTTTGAGAAAGTCTAGTATGTAGCTGCAGTGTTGATGCATGGAGAATGAAGGATGATCAGGGCTTTCATATGAAGCAGACAGGGACAATTATTTTCTTGCCTCAGTACCTACAAGGTTCAGATGGTTTCTCAGGAAAGAAGGAACAGCTGGAATCACCATGAGGCCAATCTTAAACATTTTGAGCAGCGTGTAGGGCTAATGAGGAAACTGTGGGAGAGCAAACAGCACTTCTCTGAGGGAGAGAGATTATGGTTTACTCTACCTTTGTAATTTATATGAGGCCTTTGCTTAGAGTTAAATAATGAGGTATGCCAGTATTTCTTTTATTTTTTATTTTTTATTTTAATTTGTTATTTTTTTTCTTTTTTCTTTTTATTTTTTAATGCAATTTTAGCTGAATTCATAAAATAAACTTTTTTTGGGAAAAAGAAATTTTAATAGAACTACTACTACAGAAGCCCAGCAAAGTAAGCTTTCCTTTCATTGTTACTGAGGTTGTTCAGTGAGACTGATAAAAATGTCAGTTCCATTGAGCATCTGCCTTAAATCCCTTTGTTTAGCGTTGAACTCTGACCGTGGGTCTCTGAGGCTTCTAATATGATGAGAGGAAGCCTGGAATTCCTGTTATCATTTGCTGTCTTGGTTCTACATATTCTTGGAATCCTTGTTGTCCAGATCTTCCACATATTGTCCACCTGGCAAGCTTCCCTAAAATTTAGAAATTCAGAGTCCCTTTCCCAGGTCAGTCTGCTCATGGGTCTGTCTAGAAGCCCAAAATCACAGCCAGAAGTTAATCTACAAGTAATCCAGCTAGGATTGCATTGGAACTATGACTGAGATTTATTGAAGAGTTATGTGAAATACAACCTGATTGAAATAATTGAGTGTTGTTTCCTGAAAAAGCTGTCTATTATCTGAACATTTTCAGCTTTTCAAGCTTTTCAGTGTGTCTGAAGTGACTGTATAAAATGGTGGGAGAAGCCAATATTGATGGTTTTCTGCCACTGTAGTCATCTTTTTGCTTACATCCTCATACAAAGCTGAAGCCAGTAGCAACCAGAGATAAAAGTACTTCATGGTCTCATGACTATCAGCTGACCTTACTCCTTCTAGAGGTTAAGTTAAATGTTCAAGTTTGTTGGGTCTCTTAAAATTTGCTTTTTATTATTTGACTCAGCTATGCAAGTTTTAAAGATTACAATTCAAAGGCTTGATTCTCTGTTATCCTTGGATATTTACTTTTAGTCAAAGTAAGTGTTACATTCTGCCCCAGAAGCATTTTGCATTTACTTTTCAGTCAATGGAACTTGAAGGTCTCTGTATCTGATGTTTACAAACTGTTGATTATAGATTAGACATATAAACAAAGACATCAGTCACCTAAACAAAGCACCTCAACAAAGAAGCTCAGAGCCCATTTAGTCACATGTGAAAACAAAAAGCACATAAAGCTTGTAAGACTAACAAGTGTTGCTTATCTTCCTCATGCAATCAGCTAAGAAAACACTTCCAGACGGATAATACGAATAGATGAGAGGACAAGTCTATCATCGTATGTTTAATTGTCTGTGATATAATGTAATAAATCTATATTGCAAGGAAAGCTGTGGAATGAGATCACTGAATATATTTCAGAGCGTTCTGCAATTATTATTGATTCGGGGATGTTTTTAGTGAATTGTACATAGGCAAAGAAAATATCTGACACATTTACAGTGGGACTATTTACTACGTTCTAATTCTCAGTGATGCACTCAGATATACATATTGGTTCCCTTCTTCAATGGGATGAAGGGAATTTCCCTTCCCGTCAGAAAGTTGGTGATAGATGCGGCAGTGACACAATTCGTTATATCTTGATGTCACTTGAAGTTGTATACATCTGGTTTCACACAGAAGTATTAGAGCAGGATCTGGCCTTTAAATCCAGAAAATTAGTTGGCATGGGAAGCTCCGAGATCATGCACCCACTTGGACTGTCTTAGTCTCCTGTTGAGGCCCTCTCCCAACAATATATCCATGTTTGTGGTGTTTACCACGGTCACATGCCCAAGCCTGAAAGCAGTCAGCATGACGACTTTGGTTATTCAGAGCGCATGATGCTTTTCTACATCTCTGCTAAGCTTTTTCAAGGTCTTCTCCACTCTCTTTCCACCAGTCCTCTCCCTCTGTCCCCTGGGATTATTTGCTTTCTGTCTTAAGATATGCTCCTTAGTAATGGCAGTGTATTTTAGCACTGCCTGCTGCGTGTTAGATCAATCCCATCAACTCAATTCACACAGGCAATCAAACAACTATCTGACAGCAATAATTCTTCATCACTGATGACCTGGACTACATTCAAATTGGTTATTTTGTGATGCTTCAGGCCTTATTACTGACATCCTGTAATATGCAGCCTTGTTGAAACCATTGTGTGCATGACTGTGAAGGTAATTTCTTTGTCACTATAGCCATATATGCCACAATTTCTTTAAAGAAGAGGTTATCTCCAGAACTGACTAGAAGTTATTATAGAATGGCATGCCTTGAGGAAAATTTTCCACTTAAATAAATGACAACAGCTAAAGGTTTTGTGAAAATGCCACTTTATTCACAAGTATTAAAAAAAAATCCCCAAATACTCCATTGAGTTGAGGCTGTATTATACTGTGCCTGTGACAGTTGAATGCTTTCTGGCAAACTTATCAAAGTACTTTGATTTGACTTAATAGCACAGTTTATGTCACAAACTGATCTGTGAGCTCTTCAGTTCACATGATATGTAACATGTCTTGTATTTCTATCTTGGTATGGACAGAATTGTGAAATCTCCTAATGAGAATGGTTTTTCAAACTGAAACTAGGTGGAATTACAGAAAAAAAACCCACCTCACTTAATTTCTCCTGAAAGGAAATTAATTAAGGACCATCTTGTTTAATCCCACTGCAGATACGATTGCTACACCATCTTATTTGGTCTTTCCACATTGATATGCTCTTCTCAACTGCCCAAACATTCCATGCCCCCATTTTTGATAAAATTGTTGAAATTACTTTTATTTATGCCTCTTCCCAGGCACAACAGCTTCCACTACCTTTTGGTGATCTTTGTCTTCTGCATCTTCTACATTTCTCTGTTTTTAAATGGTGCACATAATTTTACAGTGGGGAGTCAAATGCCACATTTGCTGTTGTAAGTCTGCATAAATAACTATTTTGTGCTGAACATTAGAACACATGCTCTGACAAAAACATATAGTCCATAATGCTAAATTTATTTATAATGAAGGTAAGGCAAAAAAGAGAGTGTATGTAAATCAAATAAACCACCCACCATCTTGTAATTTATGTATATAAATTATGTATATAAATTTGCAATAAATTGAATACAAGAAATGCACATGAAGTGGTGTAGCAATTACTGTAAAATCATTTGGGCAGGATCAGTGTTTTGGAAGTAAACTCCAGTATAAATGTGCAATGCAGAACTGCCACCAGCTAACTACAAAAATCCCATTCATGCTTCATTGGTTTCAGATATATTCCGAATGACGGAAATTGACTGCCTCCTGGGTTAACTAGCAGAATAACAAATTGCATGCCAGCTCATTTTAGACAAACGAAAGGGCATCTTTATCTCAAAGAGGGAGATAAAAAGTTTCCAAATACAGTACAGAAAATGGGCTGCTTCACAAAAGCAAAATGAAGGTATATTGGTAAATGTTTTATATGCCACATTGCTATGCCAGCGAAGACCACTAACACCTGCTCTCCATGAGTTATGTAGAACAACTCCAGGTTCATGACTGTTTATGTAAATGCAACTCAGAATATGATGAATGCAATCACCATTTTCTGAGCTTTTGTTTTCTAAACCAGCTAGTGTTTGCATTTCAAAGATTGAGTGTTCTTTTCTCGAATTTTCACTTTTCTTGTGAGATAATTTTAAATAAATGCTAAATTTGATGTAGATCATTACAGTTTGTCAAACACTGAAAAAAAGTTATCACTTGTTATAAAGAAAAAGAAATTTATGAAGACGGGTTTTTTTGTGTATGGTCTACAGACTTGGGGGCTTTCTCTAATGTGATAGAAGACGGTTCAGAAATCATGTGGAAATCATGACGGTTCAGAAATCATGTGCATGAGCTGAGATTCCTATACAGGACTGATAAAAGTCCACTGTATATAACTCTCATCACCAAGCAAAACCTCTTAGCTTCACAGTATGAGTATCAAAAAAAAGTCAGAAAACTACAAACAAATTCCTGACTTGGATAACGCGATCTTCATTCCTAACATGGATAGTGTGATATTTCTTAAGTCTTATTTTTACTGAACCTATGTCTCATCAGTAATGTAATGGAAATAATAATAGTGTATTCTTTTCTTAAAGCATGTGTATACCGGGACACAAAATATAGGTGTGTATGTTGCTACAGAAATTTAATTTTATTTAGTTTCACTTTGGGAAAGTATTTACACCATTTTGAGTTGCTCATATTTCATTATTGAAAGCAACTCTTTTTCCTTTGTGTCCAATATTTTTCTTTCAAAAACAAACTTGCCAAATTAGAAAAAAAGTCCAGGGAAAACGCTTTTGCTCAAAATATTTTTATTTATGTTTTGAGAAAAAGAAAGAAAGAGAGAATATGTAAGAGCTTCAGGTTTTCATCATTTAGAAATGCAATAAAATATTAGGTAGAATTTAGACTGTTTTCCAGATGTATAGTTTATAAAGGCATCTTTTCAAATTTCCTTATCTGAGTTTTCTCATCTGTTCACAAAACCTAGATCTCATTTATTCTTAGAGATTCAGAAGGCAGCTTCTGGTCTATGCTGAACTTCATCAACTTCTTCAGCAGAGCCTGGATTTATCAAATTACTTAAGAATATACTTCAGAATTCCATTGGGAATATACTTAAGAATTACATTTAAGAAAGCACTTAGGTTTTTGCATTTAAGGTTTTTTTGTGTGGTTTTTTTCCAGATGTTGTCACATTTTCACCATTGAGGTGACAGCAATTCTTGACAATTCTAGACCAGGACTTGACTATACAAAAACACCCGAACCAACAAACAAACAGAAGAAACCAACCAAAAAACAAACCGAAGAAAGTAACAATGTTTTTCTTCATTCTAAATGGCGTTAAACCAAATATGAGAAAATTGTCCACAAATGGATATCAGCAGACATGAGCTTAAGAAGACAATGAAGTGTTAAAGCTTAGCATGACAAGCAAATGTCTTAGCGCCTTGGAGGCTTAACTAACAAGAGAGGATATAAATAACTTGATAAAGGAATATTCTTCAGTACGGAGGAGAGCACAGGAAAAAGTGACTTATAAAGTTTAACTGTTATGTGGAGGGGATATCCCTCCAGGCTGACCAGTGCTGGAAGCTGACCAAGCAGTTGCTTAATCATCAGTCTGATTGAACAAGTAGGTTAATCAACCAAACAAACCTCTTCTTTAAAACAATTGAGGGCCCCTTGCATCAAGTATGGGACTGAACACAAGCACGCTGCTTGGGCTAGAATGAGGATGGGTTCTTCTCTTTCTTCCTTTCTCTCCTTTCTTCCAAAGCACTCATCAGGTATTATACAAGTAGACAAATCCACTCTAGTCTTTTACTAAGATCCCATTCTGCATGTCTGTGTGCTCGACTGTCCACAGAAAAGCAGGAAAAGTGGAAATGCCCCTGCCAACCAAAACACACTTGGGCAGGAGATAAATGGGAAGGAAGTAAGACAGAAAAAGACCTGTTAGAAGTACTGTGGCATCACGAACCCATCTCTTGTTCCAGGTAGAGCCCAGGATTTAGATGAAAACAAGGAAAAACATCATCATTAGATACCCATAGTCTGATAAGCACATTGTACAACTCAGGATCAAAGACCTGACTACAAAGTGTGGATTCCTGGATTGCATTACAAGAGTAATAAACATCATAGCTGGCACTTCATTAGCTTTTACTTTTTAGTGAATCATTCTCCCAAGACATCTAAGAATAACATTTGTCATTTTATCCTGTTAGAGTTCAATGCATTCAAATTATTTTGACTGCAATCATTCAGTCTCCTTCTTGGAGCCTTTTGTTTCATTGTCATGACAATTTGTGACTACTTCGAATGCCTCAATTACTCTATCAACACTTTCTTTGATAACTAAAGCAGATAAATATGTCTTAGGCTATGTGCCTTGAATTATGATGATTTTCATGGAAATTGCACATAGTAAAATTAGAGCTAAATCTTCCTAAAAGTTTAGTTTCATAATATTTAGAACAATGTTAGAAAAATTTTACATTACCTTTTCGTGCTTGGTTCTAAGTTTTCCTCAATATATTAATCCTGTTATTGTATCAGTCACCTATTATAAGAACGAAATACCTAAATTTCAGAACAGAGGAGACAAAATCCAAAGTGACCACCCACATATGCTCTTTCAAATAAAACTTTTTTGATCAATGTTTTTATGTGCAAAACCTTAGGGACCAACTTCCATAACAGGAAAAAAAAATCCTGTTAACAGCAGCCCAAGCACAAATGTGTTAATGGCTTTTTACTTACAACTACGTAACAGGAAAAAAAAATCCTGTTAACAGCAGCACAAGCACAAATGTGTTAATGACTTTTTACTTAAAACTACATGCTCTCTAGAGGCAACAAAGTATGTTTGTGGTTAAAATATCATCCAATCAAAGAACAAACATTACAACAGGATTTTCAGGGCCAGTGCATGACATTGGTCTAATGCTTAGCAACTAAACCACTCTTAGTCCGTCCTTTCTGTGAAGAGCTGATCATCATTTCACAGCATACACTGTGAGAGGGCCGTTGCTGAACATGTTTTGAATCAGCATTGTAGATTGTTCACAAGCAATTAATTCCATGGAAAAGCAGGGATCAATCTACTACATCCATCTATCACTTCATTTTCCCCATAGATAGTGGCAAACCATCCCACTGGAGATTGCTAATATAGTCAGTGAATATGAACCACTCCTCTGCAGGGATTGACAGTGTTATTTAGAGACGATGCTTCAGCCATTAGGATACACAGGGGAAATTAAAGGTGTTGAAAAATTCTCAATTTCATACTTTTACTAGTGATAGTAAAAATGTGAGTGTAGTATAATCATCAGGGAAAATTCACTGCAAGAGACAGATCTTATTTCTCTAGTGCTTCCTGGTCCCATATATAGTCATACTCCTGAAATCTGTGCATTACAGCAGATCACCTTGGTCCTAGGTCATCGAGGGAATGAATTCAACAGGTCAATCCCGCAAATCCTACCCATGAAACCTTCAAATTGGTAGTCACATTAAAAGAACTGGAATTAACACAATATTGTAGGTGTAGAAGCAATAAACATAAATACAGTATTATTAGGAATAATGTAGTATAAAAAGTTCAGTCTTCCAGATTAACAAATCACTTCCATGTCCAGTTCTATTAAGTAGGTCAGGCACTGTTTATATATATATTTTTCTCACAGAAACACTACTGTTACAGAAGTAGAAGATAGATT
The DNA here is from genome assembly GCF_000703405.1 of Apaloderma vittatum. Taxonomy (NCBI): domain Eukaryota; kingdom Metazoa; phylum Chordata; class Aves; order Trogoniformes; family Trogonidae; genus Apaloderma; species Apaloderma vittatum. Next base: position 12,645 of record NW_009729050.1, on the reverse strand, counting down.
GATCAGTTCATAAAAGATGATAATAAACATGATGCACGTATTCACACTTGATGCTGTCAACAGCAACAATAAAAAAGCCAGGATAGAACTCCACTGTCCCTCCGGTGAAACACAACCAGTTTCGAGAGTGGCTGTTGTGACTATTTCAAACTCCACTGACACAGTGAACAACCATGTCACCTGGGAACAAAAATCCCTGCTGAAATCAAGTGAAAGTAATGCTGAGCACAAAGTAATTTTGGGGAACACCCAAAGCTGTCTTTAGCAGTGATGCCAGGCATTTCACAGGATCATGGGAGATAGCAAAGTGGATATTTCTACCCCTACTTCCTTCTCCCTTGAAGATCCATTTTTAATCAGAAAAAAGTGGTTACATATGTAAATGACACAAAGCAACTTTGCTTAAGCTTGTCTGAGGGGGGCTGAGCAGATCTTCAGGCAGCAGTGGCTGATATGATTTGCTTCAAACATCTGCCCAAGATCAAGCAGTCTTCTACTATTAGACATGATGAATAATGTCTTCCTGCCATATGTGCTACAGAGAAGCTAAGTTGTTTAATTAATTCAGACAGAGAGAGCTCCCTGTGCTTTCTACTGAGATGATGTGGCCACTCAAAACACAATTATTTATTTTTAGACTGCTACTTTATTCTCACGCTTATTATCTAAGGAAACTAAGTTAAATCAAAACTTATTTTTCTATTTCAGATATAAAACCCCCTTTTACACTCTCCCAAACCTCCTCAGGGGATGGTGTAGAATAAAGCTTTTTAAAGAACGATCCACTTTATCTAAAAGCATTTTTTTCAGAAACAAATTTTAAAAATCCATGGAACTGCATCTTGGAGAGCTTGAGTTTGACAACAATACTTCCTATCAGCTTAATTATATGCTACTGAAATACAGACATCTTGCAACCTTTTCCAGATAATGACACTTTGGAGTAACCAATTTACCCTTCCTAACATATTGACTGCATAACAGAGAAGAAGACAAAAACCTTAGCAACAGAGAAAGCAGAAAAAAAATTAAAATTATAAATCAATTTTTCTAAACTAGAACTCATTCTACATGTTGTTTGGAGTACCTTCATTAAATGCATATACCCAAACACTCATTTTGACAAAGTAACATTTTTTCAACCCACAAGAGTTGATTTGGAGTTATTTTGTAGAAAAAAGTCGGCGCATCTGGCTTTCTCAGTTTCAAAATGTATATTCAAAAACAAAGGTTTTTTGAACAAAGCCTCTCTTTATTATGATTTTAATTCAGGAAATCTAAAACACAGCAAAATTACCCTTGAAGCTAAAATGTTCTTTTTTGTCTAATAATTTGTTTCTAATGGAGAAGGAATTCCATTGTGATATGGCATAGTTGGAAGCAGATATTCCATGGCTACACAAGTAATTTCATTTGTATTTATCTATTTCTTTTAACATTCTACATGAAATAATGACAAGCTGAAAAGGGAAACTACGAAATAGTGACTTATAAAATCAATGTGCTATCTTATCAGCTTGTACATCACCGTTTTTAGTCAGAAAAAGATTTTTGCTGTCCATCTCTCTGTCTATATCCCATAATGCTACCTTTCTTAAAAGTGCTTATTCATCTTGATTGCATATTTCTGTAATATTTTATTTATTTATTTATTACTTTTTCCCCTTTCATATTTTTTTTTTACTCAAAACTGGCTCAGGGTTTCTGAGAGGCATATGCAAAATTCAATCCTGACTTCTCTCTGAGCAGGCAGGGTTGGGCACAGTGGCCCAGGGCAGCTGCATCCTAGGGCATGGCCTTGCAGCCCCCGCAACTGCAGCCCCCTTTCTTTCTTGCTTACTCCCATTCCCTCCACAGCAGCATCAGCCCAGCATTGGCTCTCCTCAGCTCTGGCACAGACAAAGTGGGCGACAGGGATGTGGCTCTTTCATGTCTTCCCTACCCCAAGCAATCCATTGCTCTCCGCATCTGCCAGATTTGCCCATGTCTGCAGCCAGCTCTGGTCAGCCTAAATTTTGCCTGTATTTAGAGTTAACGCCCAGAGTCAAAGAGGATTGCAGCGGACTTTGGATGAAGACTGTATATTAAACTCAAATCTACAGCCCTGCGCTGCTGAAATCTAAGGTCATACAAGGCTGTGAGATATGCCCCGTGCTGCAGGGAATGAGGGCTTAACATTTTCCCATCCCCACAGATCTTCCCTCCTTTCTCCTGGCCCAGATGATCTCCCAGGAAGAAAAGGGTTAATTAGTGTCAGCTACATCTCTGCTATTCACAACTGCCTCCTTGTAGGAAGGAGCTATGCCAGGACTGAGTGCTTGTATAATCTAGCGATTTAGTCAGAGCACTTGAACTTTAGGAGTCCTGTAGGACCAGCACAGGTCAGGTTCTGGCAGGATGGAAGGGATTTGGAAACCTTTGCTAGATGCAGTGTCTGGGTCACTTCTCCAGCAGCACCGCTGTACTCTGTGCAGCATTACAGGACGGGGTGCTATTCTTTTATCTCTCCAACCAACACCCCCTCTGAAGGCTCAGAATCATCCTCCAGGCATTACTTTTTTTTTTTTTTGATGACAGTAATTTCTGTTCAATGTGTCTTAAACAGAATGTGTAGTTTTCTAATTATATCAACCCTGAGCTGAGTTGTCCTTTGTTCCCAGTGAGCAGGAAGACAAATTGCCATCCACAGCAAGGTCAGTGACTGGGCACACCACCTTTCAAGTATCCTAAATGCTTCATAATCAGGCTACAACATTAATATGTTATGCACAATGGAGGGAGGCTGCAGCAGTGTGTCTAGGACATTACAAAGCAGTAGAGAGCAGATCTGCTGCAGATAGATTTAACCCTGCATGGGAAAAAAAAAAAAGAAAGAATATACATGCTCAATTAGACTAGTTCGTCACGATTCTTCTGTTCAGTGTGTGTCCTTCAGCTTTCTACAGTCATTAGGAATTTGTGTGTGTGCATAGCCACTATGTATACTAAAGGGGTTTCTGCTTTCTACACAAATCAAAACTCTGAATTCTTCTCTCTGTACTTACTTTAACAGAAATACCTGTAAAACACATGGAGGGACTTGTGGAACTTTGGCTTTAGCGTGACTGTTCCCTGTGCCCCTTGGGCAGTGTTGAAATCAGATTTGAGACCAGAGCTATTGATGTGACAATACTCCAGTCATCTTAGCCATTTTTAAACTAATTATTTTCTCCTTTTGTAAACGATGTGTCTGATTTCCTAACTTACTGAACGATTGTTCACTGGAGTATTTTTTGTTTTATTCTTTTTTATATTTCTAAATGTAAACTTTGGCAGAGTAATGACTATGTTAAAGTATGACACTGTAGCTAAGTGCTTAGGAAAACTTAAAGTCATCATGGCTCCCAATGTACTACAGTGGCATTGCAGGAGTGGTAGTTTGATCCTAAATTTCCTCTACTGCCAAAAGAAATCCAGTTCACTGTAAGACCTCAGCACACTAGAATATGTTCCACAAATACTATGTATTTACTTTATGCTAATAAATAATTATAATAAATAATAATAATAAATGCTGTTGCCATGGAAATCACCCCTTATCCCACCAGTCAGGCTATTCTTAAAAGGCAGTAACTTGCAGAAATTACAAAGTGGTGGTTGAAAACTCGTCCTTGTGGATAGGACACACTTTCTTCTCCAGATCAGCTGCCATGTTTGATGCTCAAGTGAGCTACCTGGCCTGTTAAATAGCCCAGTAGAATTTCCCTTAGTCTAAATGCATATTTAGTCAATTAATTTAATACTTTTGAATTTATCTCCTGCTAAAATATCTATTTTGACAGAAACATGCCTTGATGTGCAGGTAAAAGTTCTTCCTGCAAAAGCTGGGTGACTTGACTGACTTGACTGATATCTCTCACATCTCAAGGACAAGGAGTAAGTACAGTATTATTTTTTGTGAGTGCTCACATTAAAAATTAAAAAGCTGTAACTATCTACATTGAGAAAAAAAAATCTGAGAAAAATAAAAAAGTGCAACGCAGTTTTTTAGCTGCTGAGGTGACCAATCTCACCTCTTTCTTTGAGTTTTCCTTCTGACTAGTTTACAGAATTTGTTGCTTAACTACCTCTATAACTACTATTTAACAGGGGTTCCCTGCCTTGGGTGACTAACTCAGTGCTCTCAAAGGGGACCCTTGGGCACAAACTCAAGTCTACCAATTCAGTAGAGAGCTGGGCAGCAACACGATGCTCAGCGGTGAGCAAACTGAATAGTTGTGACAATTGAGCTTTAACTGGAGCCAACAATGTTTATTTTCTGGAATGAATATTCAGATGACAAGGGTAATTCCATTTGTAACTCACTGGTATAACTATATCTTTCTTTTATAAGACAATGTTTGCCCTCTGTATTAGAAATACAATAATCTCTTCCTCCACTCCTTTCTCTTTGTAGACAGATCAGTCATCTGTAGTAAGGATATGGCTTAAACATGAAATGGTAAGATTCTTCATGTTAGTTTCTCTTCTCTATAATATTGTGCATTTGTTTTATGTTCAGTTCTCATGAATATTCATGACAAGATACATCATTGTTCGTATATTCTCACAGAAACATTTCTAGGCAGAGATTAATTGTTATTGACTTTCATGTAAACATTGAGCCCTTAAATTAGGCAAAAATTAATCAAATTAATTTAATCAAATGGTGTGGAAAGAAAATAATATGTAATTGGATTAGCGCTAAGTTGTTTGGGTTTTTTTAATCTGATAAATCCTCTTTTTTAAAGATCTGTAGGTTTATTTCTTATTCAAGGTGTAGTTCAGGGAATTAAAGATTTCAGTTCTATTGTTTTACATATAGGTGCAGCAAGTGTACATCGTTTTGACATGGAGGGATGCTTTTGTTAAGAATTTAGTGAGTCTTTATTGAGTTCTGAATAAATCTGGTATATTCAAAGATATAATCTGCTAAATATTAATAATTTTTAAAAAAAGAAAAATAGTATGGTGCTGACAGACAGGATTTCTAACACTAAATTTGAAATTAGTGTAACAATCAAAAAGATGTGGATCTCCATTTTCCTAGAAAAAAAATAGTCTGCATAGTGCGGCTACCGATACTGTATCAGATGCGTAGAGCCTGGATTTGCCTCAAAAGCCACTGAAAATATCATTTTATGTAAAACAGAGAAGATGAGTGAACAGCTGGGGACTACCATATGTGAAACCTTGTGCCGTTACCAACTCTCATCCAGCCATCTCAGAGGGTCATGCTGTGGCAGAGCTGCAGTATTAATCTGAGCTGCTCTGCCTGTGCCCAAATATAACTGTGTTTGCTCGGACAGGGCGTGGAGAGCTTAGTCAACTTGTTCTTAATGCATCCATTAAGCCTCTCTCTTTGCAGAATTGGTCAGTCCTTTGTAAGCAGTTAGATAATTAAAAGCAAATCCTTTATATGTCAGCCCAGCAGGACTATCAAGGACACAGAAATAGACTAAACACGCAAATTTCTAATGGACTTCTCTGTGTGTTCAAGCTTCAAGGGACCTCTATGAATGATATCACTTCTGTAAAGTATAATAAAAGCATTATTATTGTTGTTTGTCAATATCAATAAGATTTATACTGCTTTTTCTGCGCAAAATTCTGGCTCAAGTCCAGGCAGCACTTCAGGAGAGTTTAAGTCAGGACAAAGCCCATAACCAGGACCACAGCAGAGTGGCTAACCTTACATTCGCCTACCCTGATATTTGATGAAAAAGTAATAATATATATACATAATATTCCGTATTTTTTTAATGTGCTGCCATATTAATGCAATGACTGTTCATAAAATAATATTTTAATTAACATTATACCTCAAGTATAATGTATATTTATTGAGTTTAAAATTAAAAATCTGAAATTACGTATGTTTATTTAAAAAGGCATTTTGAATTTTAGGTATGGTTTTGAAACAGTCAGACTTATGTTTACATATAAAGAAATTCAGCTCATTCAAATGCATTTTCAGTTATGACAAACTAAAGTGTTTTCTCCTGTGCTCTAATAACATTGCTAGGTTAACACAACAGTCTGTCTACTGTGGAAATTAGAACACTTCTGTAGTATATTAGAAACTAAAGTGGTTTCCTGCTGGTGATAGAGGCAAAATCCCTGTGCTCAGTCTTTGGATTTTCCATAAGGTACCTCTAGGTTATTTAGCAGTTCTCTGCAGTTCATTTCCTTCCCTAATTCAGGAGGGAGCAGTGGGAGATTTGACTCTCAATTCCTATCAATAGAAATGTAAAATAAGATTAAATAAATATTTACATTGAGTATTTTGAGGGATTTTATATTTGCTTTTTGTTGCCCAGTGAATGTTTATACCCTCAGTTTTATACTAAATGGCAGATTTCCAATTTCCCAAGTATCCCCATGTTAGTTATAGTTTACTTGGCAGCTAATACATATTATGGAGGTCACAGCATGCAAGTTTTTATTATATCCTTGTAATTATGTGTATATTTTATTGCTTTTTATGTGACTTTGACAGTTTTGATCAATGAATTCTAGTTTCCATGTAACAGCGTCATGTTCACTTAAAGTCTGTTAGAAAAAGAAGTAAATGCTAATAACTATCACATAACAAATCCTTGCCATAGGAAAAGTGAAAAAGTATCCCTTGTCAAGCCAATATTTAGTTAAAATTTTAAGCAGTGACCTCTGTATCCTCCTTTTGTTCTTTAATAACAAAGAGAACATCCAGTTCTTTTTGGATACAGAAAGGAAATAATAGATACAATTTAGGCTGGGCATTTAAATATGTTCCTTAGGAGAATATCCCTTCAGTATCTTTCTCTGTTGGATCCGATTCTGAAAATGGTGAGAAAAATCTGCTCCTCTGGCCTCACTGAAGTCAGATCTCTATTTCAACAGGTTTCCACAGCAACGTGAAGCCATGTAAAACTGTAGGGGTATTGATGGCGTAACCTGCTTAAATCCAGAGGGTGAAAAGAGCTGCATGCTCTTACAAGCTGCGACTATTACTCATTTTTTCTTTGACACTTCTCCCATCAAATGGAATTACAGCTCTATATGCTTCATTTGTGGCTACCTCAAATGGTTAAAACAGGGGTGAAATTGTCTGTCATCTTTAGAAGCTGCCAGTTGATGTATTTGAGCCTTTTAAGCAGGACTTACCATTGCTTATAGCTTTATTGACAACAAAACCCCAGTGTAAAATTTGGCTTTAGTTGAAAAGTGTTGAATCTGTAAAGCCTGATACATGACCGCAGGAATTAGAGCTAGAGAAGACAATTTAAACTTTTTCAGATTTGTAACTTGGTTACAATGGAGGACCTTAAAATACACTGGGACACATGGCTTCAAAAAATGTCTGAGATCACAATATATATAGATATATTCCCAGAATCAATGATAGTGATACTACTTTTTGTTTCTGAAAATGGGGAACATGAGGTAAGTACTGCTTGTTCATTCATTTGCTGAACAAGTGTGTTAATGAGACCATAATCAAGAGTTTTTGAACAATTTCTTGTTATGGATTTGGGAGTGCTCAAGTGCTTTTGAAAGATAATTGTGTTTTAAAGTTTAAATACTTTGATGATGAATTTTGGAGGCAGGTGGTGGTTTGATTAAATTTTTAAGAGCCCTGATTATGCAAAGAATGGAAAAAGTATTGCATACATTTGTAAGCTATTTCTCAGTAAAATTTAAAGACTATTTTCTTTGTGAAGAAAGTGTTGGGACTCGGAGAGTAACCTACTTTCTTTTTTGCTGTTTGGATATGGTTAGGTGTCTTAAAACTATTTATGACTAATATGTGAAATTATTTTTTATCTCAATGCAGAGTTCTGAAAGCTTGTAGAAGTTTTTTGTGTGTGTGCTTGATGTTGTGGGATTTTTTTTATGGTGTTCCATTTTTCTTGTTGCTGTTGTGCTGTGGTTTTTTTTTTTTAATAACATGAATGATTTAATTACCCAGATTCTCTAAATCTGAAGCAAGCTTAATGTTATTCAGACAGTACAGCATAGTAAGAATCTCATATACCCAAATATCAGCAAACCTGATTAAACTGTAAATTATCACACATTTAAATATCCCAGTGGAAAGATATATTGCAAGAAATTCACCTCAACCAGCTGCTCTGTACAGAGTATTGAGCAGTCAACATTACCAACCCCAAGCAATATCAGGGCACTGTGTAATGCATTTGAAAGCAAGTTGTCTAGCTGTTGACAGGCTGTGATTAACACACAAACCAGACATTATAGTTAAGTTTTTTCTTTCCATTCTTGTGAGATTTGGCTTGCCATAAACCATCTGGAGATTATGTTCGTGTGAAAAGATCAAGAACCAGAGGTGGGAGTCCAACAGTGGGATTCATCTGCTTATCTGAGCATTGAAGGGTTCAGAAGAGTCCAATGACCAGTCAGAGCTCATATTTTGCATATTGTTTTACAGTATATGAAAAGACAAAAAAAACCCCAACACCTTAAGAATGTGGTTCCTTCCATCCATATTTGTTAAAATAGATATACAGAATTAATTGCAATCTGGCACTAATAGCACTAGATATTACCCCTGCAGTGATTTCCATTTAACACTACGAGAACTCAAGCTTCTTTACACAGTGAAGGAGGAGAGTCCTGGAGAGGGATTACATGGCTGAGAGATCAAAAGTTGTCTTGATGTCGCAATTTCTTAGAATCACTCAGATTGTTCTAGAGCCAGAAAAATCCCTGTAGAGTAGTTAGGATAAGGAACACAGTGCACAGTGATGTTGCTGGCTCTCAGTGATGCCCTCATGTCACAAGGATACCAACCATGGGGCAAAACGCTGACCCCTTTCGTAACCACGCCTATTTCTGTGCTGTGATTCTAGGCCGTGAATTGCCTGTGGGACAGAGAAAACACACAAGTCCTGAGACCAGCCACACTTTCACAGAGCTGCCTCAAACAGCAAACTGTTTTCCTTTGTGAAGGTTGATAAGAGACTGCGTTCGTAGCTACATAGTTGGAGGACTCTCTCAGACCCAGATGAACGAAATTCGGGTTCTAGTACGGTGAGCTGAAATATCGGATGATAAATTGTCCTGACTCAGAACTCCACAAAGCGAGTTTCTGAACCTGAATCTTCAATAACCTTGGCAAACGCACTGACATGATGCACAGTGCTGAATGAAATAACCACCATAAGATTTACATTTCCAGTCTATATTAGTTATGCATTTTTTGCTGTTCATTTTGATGTGTTCACTCTGAGCACATGATTCAAGCTTCTGGGTACCTTAAACTGATCTAAGAAACAGCTACAACAAGTTCTGTATCCTTATTTTTGTATGAGATGAGTTACACACCTCTTGGCAAATATCACGCATCAAGGTGATAGATATCCCAGTAATATATATTACTGGGAAGGCAATTCAGTGCCAAAAGAAGATCTGGAGGAAAGGGCCAGGTAATTTGTTGCAGGATATACAAGAAGGAAAAGAACATAAAAATGGGAAAAAAACCTAGAAAAACAGCTGTTCTGACAATAGCTACACTCCTAAAACAACGCGCAAAGGACTGAAATAAAATTGCCAAAGATCAGAGAAATCCCAAAAGGTGGACAAAAAAGAAACCTGAATAAACAGGAGGTAAAAGTGTGACTGTAAAGACATACAACCAGTTCCGATGGTTGATAAAATATCATCGATAACTATGATTAAAAAATCTTTAGCACAAAAAGTCCTTTTATCTTCTGCCTTCATTACCCCATCTTATACCATGAAAGCTTAGGTTTGTCTTCTTCTTCTTTTTTACCCATAAATATCTTTGTCCAGTATGTTTTCCATAGAATATGAAGTGTTAAACCTCTCAGTGAAATATTTTCCACTGCAGTATAAAATAAATTCGTATTTATGAAGTCCTGTTAATACAGATATATTATTCAGACACATGCTTAGCATACTCACAGAAAAGTAGATTGAAAGGAATCTAGGCTGCAAAATATTCCACCGAGATACTGTGAAATGTGTAAAACAGTTTTGGTCCAGCAACGAGAGATTGGCATCCTTGTGTTTTCGCGTTACAAGGTGGACCATAATTATGAAACAGAATGGAATTTTTTCTAACATATTTCTGACTTATTTAGGACTGAAGATCATAGAATGATAGAATGGTTGACATGTAAGGAATCTTTTAATCTAGTCCAAACCCTCTGCCATGGGCAGGGATATCTTGTCAAATCTAAATCTACCTTTTTTAGTTTAAAACCATTCCTTGTCTTATCATTTACAGGCCCTGGTAAAAAGCTTCCATCTTTCTTATAAATGCTGTTTAAGTATTCAAAGGCTGCTATAAGTTCTCCCTGGAGCCTTCTCTTCTCCAGCCTGAACATCTCCAGCTCTCTCAGTGTTTATGTCATTTTTATGGACCTCCTTTGGACCCTTTCTAATAGGTCCATGTCTTTTTTCTGCTAGAGTCCCAAGAGTTAGATACCGTACTCCAGGTGGGGTCCTACAAGAGCAGAGTAGATGGAGAGACACAACTGCCTTAACCTGCTGGCCACATTGATGAAGATATTAAATAGTACTGATCCTTGTATGGACCCTTGAAGGACATCACTTGGAGTGTGGAATGAAGATGACTTGCTGCATTCTTATAATAGCCTGCTAATATTTTTTTTTTTTTTAATTGGAGAACAGATGTATCAATGCTTTTTTTTTTTTTACTGCACACTGATCCAAACCTGTTTTCCAAATAGAATTGTTCATTTCTAGAGCTATATGGAAAACAATTATTAAAATACTATTTTCTTAATAAATGCTGTACCAAAGAAGCTTTTTCATTTGCAGAATTTTATTGATGGGATTGAATCAATTTCAATATGGGGTTTTTTTTCAATTCACTGACAAAACACAAACAATGTAGAAAAGACAAATTTGCTGGTTTTCAAGGTCAGTTGGTTCAATTTGCCAATTTAGACATCCCTGAGGGTAAGAAGCCACTTAAAGACAGTCACAAGAAAAAATGGAGGAAGAAAGTTGGAAATGAACTCCTAGTTTTCTTCTTGGTGCCAAAACCTTCCAGAGAATCCTCTCCAAAGGCTTATGAGGAAGGTTGCATTTCAAACGGCAAGATGACAGCCCAGAAGACTCACTATAATACTCTAATGATTATGAAGGACTAGCTGGAACTCCTTCCTTTGCATGAATTAAGTAAGTACTGTATTTCTTCCTGCCAGACTGTTCACATCCCTCCCACCACTGCAGCTGTTGACCATCTGTAGGAATAACAGCCTGCAGCCGTGGGGCTACAGAAGAAAGAGGGACATATAAATCATAATCTAAAGGGGTTTGATGCACACGCTGGGGCAGACATGCCAGCACTTCTGCATATAGACAGCATGTTGTCTCTGAGGCACAGACTTGGCTCTCTGGGATTACCTGACTTAACCTGAAAGCATGAAAACTGTCCCTCTCTTAAACCCAAACTCATTGCCCAGCTGGAGTCAACGTTATCAGGAGCAACAACAAGTATCTCAGTGACACAAAGCACATTATTGTGAAGCCTGAAGTCTTTTCTCCAGACATACAGGCAATAAAGCTAGTAAATCTTTAGTCACACAGCTTGTCTTTGTATTCAAAGATGACACAGACATCTAGACAAGGTGATTCCTCCCTTTCTAAAATATTTGATATTGGATGATGTATCTTGCAGGGGCGCCTACATTTGAGATGAGAAATTATATTTAACACTGTGAAAGAGTAAAGCTTTTTCCATTTAACTATTTTGTCAAAAACATGTGAAACTAATGTATGTTTGAAACTCTGTTTTAGTAAAGAAAATCCATGTAACAAAACTAGAGACAGACACATGGCATGGGAAAAATGAGAACAAAAACCTCTTCAGTCCGAATGATTATGGTTTGCTTTTTGAAGTGATAAAAAGACAGTCTTGTAATGTGAAAATCTAGACAAAGTTAGTAATAGGCAATAACATCACACTGGAATTCTGTGTCTGGGTTTTGATCAGCAGATGGTGGTGATACAATTGTCAATGACACAGAAAAGAGACCAAAACTTCAACAGCTGTGAATTTACACACTGCAAACTACAGTACATGTTCAGATGCTTATTTTCGTCCATCAAAAAGTGGACTTGCAATATTCCTGGAATATGCATTAAAAAATTCCAGTGGAAGTATATTGAATACTTCATTTTCAGTAATTTGAAATGGTAAAGTTACAAAAGAACGCCTTTAAGCTGAAAAATCTCATTTTACAAGCAGAACAACCCATTCTGGGGAATAACCAATGCTATTCTTCCATTTTTGTGTTTCCAAGAGGACACTTCCAGCAGCTGGCATTGTAATATTTATTTTTTAGTGTTCTGTAAGATCCTGCTTGTTGAATAATGCTGTCAGTCACTGGTCACATCATCTGAAGAGCATATATTTCATCACCGAGTGGCAGAATAAGTTTTCTTTACAAAATGCTATCTGTAGACATCTCTACTGTTACTTTGGAAGCAACCGTAGATGGTCAGGTATGAATTGAACTAATTTCAAAGTTGTCTAGGAATGTACAAAGTTGGATAATGCTGGATTATGGCATTCAGGCTTGAATATAGTTCAAATACACATTGTCCTGGGTTTGAGCTAAACCCCAGTCC
>NW_009729049.1:35035-43141 GCF_000703405.1 Apaloderma vittatum | reverse complement strand
CCGGCCAGCCGTGTCTCTGCCCACTGACGCTTTCTCGGGCCCGGTGAACGCGCCAGAGGCCTCTCACGTCCTGTCCGGGCCTTTGAAAGCCCCTCAGAGGCCGAGGCTCTCCGCAGCGAGCCGGCCCAGACCTACCGTAAAACCTTGCTTAGCGTTTGGCCCAGCAGGAGCACAAGCGGGGCTCGGTCTGTGCTCCCTTCCCTTTCCCGCCCCCCGCCTGAGACTTTTTCTGTCGGTACCGGCCTAGCCCAGGTTTTCCGTGGGGCAGCAGTCCTTACTCTGCCTGCAGCGCTTTGCTGTTAGGATAGGGTTTATGTCTCTTCTTTAGGCCTTCTGATCTATTTGTTGTGTGATGGTGTACACCTTGCTTGTTGAGCAATCCTGACGTTGGGATTCTCTTTTTTTCAAGAATAGTGGCAAAGTCCTAGATCTGGTTGCTAGTGTAAAGTATGAGTGGTGTATGTAGAGGTGACTTAGAGGCTTATTAGCGTTGGCATTTATATTTTCTTTGATATCTGCTTTTTTTTTCTTTCTATATGCAGAGAATATACATGAAAAATTTGTATTTGGGTTAGTGTTAAAGCAGTGCTGTGAAATAATCGTTTTCAGCTAAGGTGAAGATGTTTATATGAGTAGTGCAGATACATATTTTTAAAATTAAACAGGGAAATTAATAGCTAACAGAAGAAAAAGTTTCTAAAGTTTCTTTGCACAAATAAAGGATTGTACATAACTTTTGCTTCAGCACAGAATTGTTTTAAGATGAACGTTTTCAAAACTTTTGTTAGAATCACAGAATGGTTTGTCTTGGAAGGGGCTTTTAAAGGTCATCTAGCCCACCCCCGACATAGCCAGGGACTAGATCAGGTTGCTCAAAGCACCATCTAACCTGACCTTGGCAGATGATCTATCACCAGTGATGTGTACTGTACAACTTCCACTCAGTCTTTCTGTACTTCCCACATATATATTAAAAGATTAATATCTCTTAAACTTTCTTATGGTTCACTTCAAAAAAGGTTCCTGAGTTCCAGATCTTGTCACCAGCAGGAAATAACTGGAAGTTGCTCACCTGAACATTCCTTGGCAGATCTTTTAGATGGACCTGTTCTAATCTGTGGCTTCAAGCAGGGAACAAAGGATTTCCATGATAAGACGCACAAATTATCTCAGATCTAAAACACACATACGGAAAATGAGACGAAAGAGAAGTGAATACCTCATGTTTAATCAGTGCACGGAAGAGGTAGATACTATAGAAGTACATCACCTTGCTGTTCTTCATAGTACTTAAAAGGATTTCAGATTTTAGAAAAAAAGGTGAGAACCTCAATCAGTGAGGCAATTACATTGCTTAGTTTAGCGCTTAAATGTAGCACTGATGTCTGTATCTAGCAAATTACGGCAAGTGTACAAGACCTTGTGACCATGTTGCTTGTAAGAAGTTACTCTACTCTTTGAGGAACGTGAAGTGTGATAGAAAGTTTTAATAAGATTTTTCTTGTGATTTTATGTTAGAGTAGGTGAAAAAAATATTCCTCAGTATTGTGGTGTTTGAATTTTTTCAGGGAAAACAATAACTCTCATGACATATCCAGAGCTTTTGACTTTTTTATGAGGTTACTTCTGGTGTCATGACTCTTTAGGAAAAAAGTTTTCTTGTGGGATTTGCATAGTGAGCAGTAGTTAACTATGCTTTGCTTTGAGCTCACACTTGACCGTGAGATAGGAAACATCTGCTCTGTGTGTATTGTCAAATGGAAGAGAGTATAGCTACACCTAAGAAAATGAGCTGTAACTGTGGCAAGCCAGTAGCTCTGTGAATAGCATAATTTTTGAAGCATAATTTCAAAAGGACTTTATTCCTTAGAACTTTCTATCCCATTGTCTCCCGAGCTTCCTTACCACATCGGTACTAAGCAAGTAAAAACGTGTACTGGATGAACGGTGAGCTGCTTCAAAACAGAATAAGGTGACTTCTACCTGTCTCTTCCTTTATGTGAAAGCACAACTTGTGTTTAACTTTCCTGTCCACTGCCAGCAGGTATAAAAACAATACAATAATTTAGAACAACTTTGAAACTGGGTAGAAGAGAAGCTGCTCAATGGATTTAAAAGTTACTGGAAACAGAAGGGATGCAGTATAAACACACACTGCTTAATTTATTTAGAAGCATAATATATAGTGTTTACTGACTTTCACAAATCCTTGTGCCAGTTTATCGTGTCAACTTTTGAAATTTTGTATCTGAAAAAAAAACTTTTCCTTTTGGGCTTGAAAAGTTAGCCACATGCCTGTGGTGTGGTAGGTAGAAAAAGGGAATAAGCCTAAAGTAGCATTAAAATTAAAAATAAGCCTCTCACCTGCTGAAAGGTGTTCTTCATATTTCTTCGTTGCAAAATTATGCAGTTGGCAGCCAGACATGAGTATATACGTGAGTATATGTACAAAAAACATCTTAGAGTATATCTTTTCTGTCTGTAATTGCAGCTTGGTGATGAACAAAATAGAAAATTGCAGAAAACTTCACAAAGATGGCTTCTTTCCATTCTCCCTCTGATTAGGACTGACCTTGAGCCTGACGTTACTGACAAAAAATTTAGTTGGGAACTTTCTATGAGGACAAACATTTCTGTCACAGACTTTGTTGGTGTGATAGAATGATGTTTATAGAAGGCAGGGGCATTTCCATGTAACCAATCTTAAAAACATTCATTAGTAAATATTGATCCAAACCAAGCTCTCAGATATATACATACAAGAACATGAGACTCTGTTCTGCAAAAGTACAAAGTTTTGTGTTTCATTTATTCAAAGTTACAACGAGGAATCAATCCTGATTCAGATTTGCTAATAGCTTTGTTTTTATCATGACTTAAAGGTAGATAGGATTAGAAACATCTCCTAGTTCATCCTTCATTCTTAAGATGTCTTTGTAATGTGAATTTATTTTGGAATAATGATGGGCTAGTGCTGCTTGTCAGTATTATAATACCATCAGGCACTGACTTTTTTTAATAAGCAGAGTTTCAGACAGTTAGAGCAGCAGTAAGTTTGGGGTTTTTTTCATCTGATAAATCCTTTGCTATCCAGCTAACCTAATTTTGTTGGGAATCTGAAGATTTTGCTCTTACGTCAGAGCTGTAACACAAGAAAATGCTAGCACCTCCTACGCCACCAATTGTGACTCGTGTTGCTGCACTCAGTACTTGGCCCCTGTGGCATCTATGGCATGTCCCTGCTAATCGAGGAGGAAGCAAGAAGGATCTGCTCTCCGTGTACCTTCCCTCCCATCAGAATAACAAGCTTATGAAAGGATTTAAAGAGAGGAAAAGAGAAATAGCAGACACGGTGTGACCAGGTAGGGACAGTGAAGTATGTTGTTTACTATGCCAGTATTGATGCTTAGTAAGTCTTACACCATATGTAACTGCACTTCTACATAGTAAATGCTACTGTGGCATAGGCATGTTGTGAGTTACTACTTTAAGAGTTCAGTGTAGATACTTCTGTGTCAGTTTGCAGGAAGATTTGAAGATAAATCATCAATATGTTCTTCTGTGACTGTTGAAGAGAGGAACCTCTTCTGCCATTGTAGGATGTAGCTCTTGGTCTACTTTGGGAAGAGTAGGATGCAGCGTGTGTCCTTTTACAAATTTTGCCAAATATCTGAACAGTCTAGGAACAACACCAGTTGTGAGAAAGCATTTCTTTGTTGGGTGAGAAATGGTTCTTACTAAACAATGTTTGGCATTCTGTCTACTATTAAACATCTTAATTTTATATATCATGAGAAGAGAGAATCACATTTTTCTACAGGCCATTTGAAAATAATAAAGTGCTGATTATACATTTTAGATTTGCCACTCATAATCCAAGTATTTTGAACAAAACATGAAGGTGCCATAAAATAGTCAATGTCACAATTTTATTTTTTGGTAGGCTGCATCAGCAGAAGTCTTGATTATAGCTACAGTGCTGAATACATTCTTGTGCTGATGTGCAGAGCTTGGTCTTCCAGCTCACCAACATTTTCATTTTGAAGTTTGTGACATGAGAAAGCAAGTGGAAAGAGCTGGCATCTTGCTAAAAATGATACCTATCTTAAAGTTGCTAACTACACACCTGAGCTCTGCCAAACAAGAGCCCTACAGAGGTGCAGTAGACCTGCACAGTGCCATAGGATATCAGAGGCTTGGCAGAGCTTTTCATTATTTGAGAAATAAGTATGCGTTTTCCTGGCAGAGAAGTATTTATTTTCTTTGTTTTAAAGAAATAGTTCTACTATTAATGAACACAAAGAAAAGTACATAAATAGTATACATAAAATGATGGGTTTGATCCTTATGTAAATTAAAATGTAAGCTTTTTGTTCAACCTTTCTGACAGAAAGAACATACTATCCTTTTAGTGCATGCAGCCACTTTTTAGGCTTTTAGTAAGGATGTTCAGTAATGCAGTTTAGCATTGAATTGCACAGGCTTTCTGTAAGCATAACAGTCATTCAGAGAAAGAAAACGTGGTTTTTAGCTGTTGTGCAATGACCTCAGTCTCTACTTAGTTTTTGTTTCTTGCTTGTGAGTTTGGCGTAGTAGAACTTCCACCATGGCATTATTTTCATAAATTTCTCGAATACCGGCAGTCAGAATGTTAGCTGTATTGCACATGTTAAATTTTCAATACAACAAAGCAAAAATATTTCAGTATGTTCCTTTTTGAGAACTTTGACTTTCTTCCATGTCCATCTTCAAGTTCCTGTAGCTCATTCTGTTACAAACTCATGCTTTTTTGCGTACTGCTTTTGTTAGAGTAAGGATGTCATCATATTCAAAATGCGCTGGCATATCAGAATGACTCTTAACTCTGCCATTCACACATACAGTTTGTACTGTTATTTTAAGATTCTGTAGTAAATCTGAGCTAAAGTAGGCAGTGTGGTGTGTAACTTCAGAAGGGAGAGTTAGCTATTTTGACAGAAACTATGCTCTATGGCAATGGCTAAATATCACTCCATTCATAGTTACAGAAACTACTGTTTAGTTCCTTGTTATTCTGGAGAACACACTTAAGCATCCTAAAAAGAGGATTATATAAATTATTCCAGTTATCTGATGGGGGAGGAGAGCAAGAGAAAAAATATCTTTAAAATTGCAGACTATATAATCCATAAAGGCAACGTAGAGGGAAAAGTATCTTAAGCTTTTACTGCCACACCTAACGTGTTATGTTTGTTGAGTGAACATACGGACGCATACACCTTTGTATTACCGTAACCCTGATAAAAAAAGCTTAATAGTGTGACTTTCACTTTTTTTTTTTAAATTGTGCGATTTTTTGGTGAAATGCCTCACCTGCTAGACGCTTACACCAGAAGTTCCTTTTGAAACTATTGTCTAGGTATTGGGGCAAAGAAGAAGGAACTCAAGTGAGCATGGAATTTCGGCATTGTCGCCTTGAAGTGTCATTTCAGTGTTGGTCTGTGGATTTAAATTGCAGTGAAAAACCCTAAAGTTAAGAGAACTTTTGTACAAGGACAGGTGCTTCCATCTGTTAATTCATTGTCTAATTGTTTGACGAGATTGGTTGTGTTTTAAACAGATGTTATTAGCCTTCACTTAACAGAAAGCGTACATGTTAGTTTCTTTGTGTTGTACTTGCCATATAAATTAGACAAATTTTTTCAAGAATTTTCTAGATAAAAGATTCCCAATTACTCTAACGGAGCCTTAGCCTAAATTTTATGAATGCAAAAATATTTAGACAGAACTTTGAATATCTTAGACAGAAATGTGAATGAGCATTAAATATTGTGCTTGTGTTCCTGGAAAACTAAGTACTGGGGTGAGTGTGTAGTAAATTTGAAGTAAAAAAACCTATTTGTGTTGGAACAATCAATAACTGCCAATAGGATGATATTTGGATACTTAAGCACAAACCAGTTTTGTCTAAACACCACTTGTGTAGTTCTTTAGTGTAGTTTTGCAAGTACTCACTTAAAACTTAACTTGTTTGTGAGTTTTATATTTTTCTTGTAGATCTAATAAGCATGCCTCTTTTACAAATGTTTATTCTCCATTTTTAGCAGATTACATTTGGCAGCAGTAGGAGGACAAATTATTTCAGAATGAGTTGGAAAATAATATAATTACATGCATGTTTTAACGAATTTTTAGCACTTGCTTTGACCTTCAGGTTGGGAGTCAATATGAGTTATTTCCTAATATATTTTTTGACATTATACTCCTAAAAATTAGGTTTAGACTGGGAGAGTAAGAATTACAGTACTTAATGGAAACCTTGGATAGTACGTATTTTTTCTCTTTCAGCTTTTTAAGGACCTCTTCATTAAAGTTTCATAGATTGATTTTACTTTTCTACGATGGGATTTGAAGCATTAGGTACTGTTTTGGTGTAGGCTTCTACATATTTATCAGCTCTTGCATAACCACAGTTTAAATAAACTTCTGCTTACATTTTACTTTCAGAAAGGTAGCTAAACAATAGCATATCAGCATTTGTTTTTTTGGTTCCAGAAAACGTAATCATGCATGAATTTTATAACACTGAGGAGGAAGAAAGAAAATAAAAGTGTTGTAGAAAGGCTATATTCTGCAGCATATTACACAAAGGCAGTTATAATTTCTTCAGAATATTCCACTTATTTATCCAC
Source organism: Apaloderma vittatum (assembly GCF_000703405.1). Classification (NCBI taxonomy): domain Eukaryota; kingdom Metazoa; phylum Chordata; class Aves; order Trogoniformes; family Trogonidae; genus Apaloderma; species Apaloderma vittatum. Next base: position 36,470 of record NW_009729049.1, on the reverse strand, counting down.
GTTTGCCCACATAAATTGATTATTATAGTAGTAACCGTAGGGCAAAGTTTAACAACCTGCTGGCAGTATGATGGCCTCATTTTTTTATAGTATGCCCGGATGATGTGGTGATTACACTGCAGCCAGAGATAAAAGTAATGCTTTCGTTTCAGTGTTAAGTCTGTTGAGATAAACTGGGAGAGCTTTTGTCTTAGGCTTTCTACAAACCCAGGGGGACAACAGTGTGGGGTTTGTGTTCTCCTCCTGCATGTTTTTTTCCCCTAGAACCATGGTATCAGGTAGTGTATTTTAAATAAAAGCATATTAGGCAAGGGGAAATTCAACAGTTCCTTCCATAACACATGTAGTTGCATTAAAACTTATGTTGTAGTTTATTGTAATATTACCCAAGGATTTCTTCATTAAGTGGTTCATAATTTTGTGGTCCTCTCTGCAAAGACGTGAAAACCAGTATCTGAGTCAGAGAATGTAGGAGTGATGGAGCAAATAGAAAGTACAGAAGTAAATACAAAATCTTGTCTGTAGTTGTTGTTTTCACAGTAAAAGAGAGTTTAGGATCTTGTACTGTTCATCCTGGATGAGGTTTCAGGGACACCCTATAGTGGACTTCCAGTGCTTAAAGGGGGCTACAGGAAAGGAAGTGGACGTACTCTTGATCAGGAGTGTAGTGATAGGACAAGGGTTAACTGTTTAAAATGAAAGAGGGTAGGTGTAGATTTGATATTAGGAAGAAATTCTTTTCTGTGAGGGTGGAGAGGCACTGGAACAGGCTGTCCAGAGAGCTTGTGGCAGCCCCTCCCTGGCAGTGTTCAGGGCCAGACTGGACGGGGCTTTGAGCAACCTGGTCTGGTGGGAGGTGCCCCTGCCCATGGCACAGGGGCTTTAACTAAATGAGCTTTAAGATGTCTTCAAACCCAAACCATTCTGTCATCTGTGCATCTGCTATGCCTATGTCTGTTGAGGCTGAATACACATTTACCAATGGTCTCCAAAAACTTAGGCAATCATCTCAGCATGCCCATCCTTTCAGCACATTGAATTACTCTTACAAAGTGCAAGAGTTGTTGATAACCAGAACTCAGAGCTGCTTTTTTTTTTTCCCCTCTTCTCCCCAGGTGTAGTAAATTTAATGCAGGAAGGACAACATTGTCTATAGTCACGTTGACACAGGCTGTGCAAATGTTATGGTCTGTCAGGATTTCCTTTTTCAGCTACATAGGACATTTCTCACTCTACAACAACACTGCCTCTAGCATGTTAGAATTTTATTTCTGCTTTATTATATTAAACTTATATTGCCACGTACTATTCCATAGATTTTTTTTACATCATCCACAAGCTGCTCCTTCCCTCTCTCCTCATCCCAGAAAAAGAAGCTGTCGCACCATCTCCTGCTCCTGTGTTGTAACAGACTCATCGATGGCATTTTCCAGAG
>NW_009729049.1:0-35004 GCF_000703405.1 Apaloderma vittatum | reverse complement strand
TTTCCCTATAAGTCTGTTTTGCCCCAGTATCTTCTGTGCTGACAGCTACACTGTTCAGATGCAGACTTTGATGGGAATACATTCAAATATCTCTAGCTGCAATGTTTGTCTTCTACCTACCATATATTTACAAGAGTATTTCTAATACATGCTGCCACTACTAGTCTGAATACAAGAAAACTTTCAAGAGTACTCATTATTTCTATGGTGTATTAAATAGAAATATTTTTACTAAGATAAGATATGATCAGGGAAATAATATTGAGGATTTTTTTCAAAGTTAATTTTGGGTAGGATCTAAAACACCCTTTGGGCATGTAGCTCTCAAAGCTGAAACTCTAAATTTCTAAGGACTTATGAGAAAACTTGCTCCTGCAAGTTCTGCTGAACATAGTTCCTCATTAGTGCTGCAGGTGATGTGATAGTGCTCTATAGCTACCTGGAGACAGCACACAGGAGAGGGAGGGAGGCAAAAGTGTATAATTCTTACGCAACACAGAGTGTAACTACTAAGGTGTTTACATCATGTCAGAAATGTGCCAAATGCAGACAGAAAATTTTGGTGTATGTCATTACAGCCACAGCTTACACTGTCTAAAACAAGAATAAAATACCAGTGCTGATTCTTTTCTGCATTTGCAGTCCAAGTCTTGGGGAGTTAGTTGTCTTTTCACCAGGATGTGGACACAGTTTAAAAAATAGCATCAATTTCTCAATCTGCTGAAATTTCTTTATAATGGGAATGAAGCTCACAGGATCTATGTTGAGCCAGTCAACACATTTGAAAAATTCCAATTAATTATTTTTGGATCAGAGGAACCCCACTTAACCAAATGAGCCGGAACACACGTACATTACAACATTTTCCAAATAGCTTGCTGTGCAATATTTTTAAAAGGATTCGGAGTCATGTATGACTATTATAGCAGCTTTTAATTACATTAATTTTAGCAGCTGGTTGCAAGTCGCCCTTTTCTGTAAATTCAGCTGAGCAGTAAGAATTACTTCAGATGTGAAATGTGAAGCCATTTACCTCAGAAATATTTTTTCAGTTGCAGTTTAAAGTTGTAAAAAAAAAGTTAAAATATGCATGTCTGTCCTCTTGAAATGACTACATAGATAAATGTGTAATTCAGAGCACATTTCAGTAGAATGACATCTGCAATTACAGTGATGCCTTGTACTGCATATCTGGAGAAACACATGAAGAGCCCAACAAAGAACAATTATATACTGCCCTTATTGATTGACTAATAACACATTTCATGAGTATACATTTACAGTCCCTGCTTAAGAGGAGGCAAGTGTGCCCTTCTGCCATTTTTATATGTTGAAGTACCCGATATCGCCAGCCTCCATGGGAAGCAGCTGCAGCAGGAAGCTTTCAGGAATTCATGGGAACCGAGCTCTGGCCGGCACTGTGCTGTGAGATGTCGAGAGCAGCTGTCTCTCCCGGAGGACTGATCGAATTAATCAGTTGATAGGGAGTATCTGGCTTTGCTGAGAGGCAGCCACTCCTGGATCCGGCCTTGTCACTTTCCTAGACCCACAGGAGCCGGGAGACACTGCCTCTTTTAGGTCATAAGAGTTATCTCTGTGGGAGTAGAAGAGTTCCCTGGTTTCTGAAGTTGGCAAAAGCTTGTGTCTAGTAGAAAGGCAAGAGGCTACTGGTAGTTATGGACAGTGTTTTGTCCTTCGTCGGTGTGGAACAGGAAAGATGACTCAGCTAGCTAAGCTAAAATTCTGAAGTAAACATGATTTATCAAATACAGGAGAAAAGCAGGTAGCATCACCTTGAGGACCTGAGGGGTGGCTTTAGGGGTTGAATCACCACGCCACTTGTTTAATGTCCTCTCTCCATGTTCTTGCTTGGTGCCAAAACCTTCCTGCACACCCACTCCAGCATATAGTTGCCATTTGCTCTTCACCCTTCTCCACTGTCCACGTTCCATTTGCTTCCTAATAATAGCATTTTCACCCTATCTGTTTTTGTGTCTCTCAGGCTATTGTCATAGAAAGGGCATGAGGAATGACGGAACTGGCTTGCACTTTTTGGTCCTGCAGAGGGATGGCCAATGAAAGGGGGCTCCTATTTTGGTGCCTGTGAGGGTGTGCCCTCGAAGATGCTGAGGTGGCAGGTTGTTCAGTTGCTCCTTGAGCCTCTCTGTGCTGTTCCTGCTGTTGTGGTGCTCCAAATGCACCGTTAGACCATGTTAACTTTAGACATTTAAATTCATTTTCGTACGTAGTGCTGTGTAATGCATGTTTCAGGCTGGCTGTTGTATGCATGTTTCAGTATAGCTTCAGATGATTCGTGGAGACTTCTGTGTAAGCTAAGTTTATGTTTGATTTTTTTTTTTTTACAAGATTGTAGATCTCGGTAGCAGAAGGGTTGTGGATGTTCCAAAGGCTTTGCTTCTACCACAGCCTCTCATTTTTTCTCTAAATTTGCTGTTAGTATAATACTGAAGTATGGTGATTTTCTTTTATAATTCTCCGTAACTATTTAGAGAAATTTGATTATCGCAGCTTCAAAACATTAGAATTTTGTGACATAAGAAGAAGGTGCCCAGAGGTCAACAGAGATATATGTCTTGGGCTGTGGACATGAGAGCTCTGATGTGCTCTTAAATCCCGCAGAGTTCTGCCGGAAGAGGGAAACTGCAGTGTAATATCCCTTCATAAGTGCTAAATATTGACATTTAATTAAATACTGCTACTAGCTGGATTGTTTTCTTTCTGTAAGAAGAACTTAAGTTTCAGATTTGTGGCTAGTTATTATATAAACTACAAATCTCAAGGAGTAGTGGACAAGTAGTTCTACAGAAAAATCCAGTGAACCTATTTTGGGGAAAAAAAGAATCATTGCTTGTGCATTATTTATTGGAATGGTGATGTAGTGCTTACTGGAAATCAGCATCAGCCATCTTCCAGATTTTGGGCTTGATTATGGAGTTGGAGCAGTTTATACTTCTGTAAAAGATTGCTTCACATAAGCAGTCATAGTTGCTTGTAAGTTAATGGTTAAAGAAGATGTCAACCACACAAGACTCAGACTGTAGTTACAAAAATTATCTGTGAGATGCACTTACTGCATATTACTGATACTGTAAACTTGCAGACAGCTAGATATTGTAACATTTTCTCAGTAATTGTTTCTTCTTACTGCGAGTAGACAGATTAGCTTTACTGTCAAACAATAGAGGGTTACCTCTCCATCCTAAGGCAATTCCTCCATTCATCCACCCTTTGCCGTATAATTAGCACTTTTAAAAATGCATTTACAGTAAAGATGCTTTAAATTTAAAATCAAAAGGTGATTTGAAAATGAAGTTATCTTTTCATAGTTCAGGTGGGCTTAATTGAGGTATCTCTACAAATCTGTTAAATTTTGAGTGTAGTCTTCATAAAGCAGTGTATTAACAATCCTTCTATGTATTTCTTATCACTCTTTGTCTTGGCTGCCACTAATTTACTTGTCAGATACTCTTCATATCCACCACCACCATGTTCTATCAATGCAAAACGCAGTTACAGGTATTCTTAACTGAGAGGGAACACCTATTTTCTGTAACTCCTAGGCCGCTGCTAGTGGATTTCCATAAGCTGACTTTGTAACAGGTGCCTGTAGATTTACCATTTTGACTGCTGTTTACCTTTCTTGGCATGGGTTGAGAAAGAAGAACTTGAATCTTCCACCACTGTGTGCAATGGTAAAAGAGCTTCTGTCTCACTAGCATTGTGGGTTCCATTTTTCTTTTTAATAGGCATTGTCTAGGAGATCACCTGTTTTCTCCAGTTTATGCAGTGAGGGAGGTTTTATACTGCAAAAATGTAATTTTTCTTTTATGATTTTCTTCCATAGTCTGCCATCTTCAACTTTCAGAGTCTACTGACTGTAGTCTTGCTGCTTATATGTACCTGTGCCTATATCAGATCCTTGGCTCCCAGCTTACTGGACAAAAATAAAACTGGGTATGTACTCTCATAATTTTAAAAATACACAAGCTGCTTGGTTTTAAGTGCAACATTTTAGTATCTTCTGATGATGCGTGATAATATAAATTGTATTTTGAAAGGTTTCTCTTTAAAAGTCTTTGATTTGCACCCAACAATATAAAGTTATAAGGTATTTACAAGCCCTTAGTTGCTGTTTTGTGCTAAGAATTAATTAACTAATAAAGCCAGCTAATATTGATTTATTAGTTATTGTCTAGATTTGCAACTTTTTTACTAGACGTTTATTAAAGATATAGAAATGAGTGATAGAAAGAAAATATTTTTTTTTTCCCTACATGCACCTATTGCTGTTAAGATTTATTTATGATTCTTAGGGTGGATAAGAAGGCATTAACAGCAGAAGTTGGCTTTTTGTTTGTTTTCAAGGTAGGTGTTGCGAAGGTGCAATTTTGAAACACAGCTTTAATAATTTCTGTAACTAAAAAAATAACATTTTAAAAATAAGCAACACTCATTACGTGTGATCTCTAAGTATTCTCTAAGGTGAAGAAATTTGTAGAGGAGTTTTCATAAGGTTCTGCAAAACTCAACCTATTTTATTTGTAATTTGATCACTCTGACTTCATCTCTTAGTTCTGTTTCTAACTCATATCTTCCTAGGTGACCAGTCTTTTTCTCCTTTGTGTTCTCCATTCTCCTGGAATGTGCTTAGTGTTGACAGGGCCAATACTGCTGAAAAACAGTTCTTCTCTACCCTGCTAGGCAGCACAGTTTTTAAATTGGTGGGAAATGGGTACCGTCCCAAATCTGTGCCTCACACTGTTAACACTCATTCACCTTTTGTCTTACTGGTTTTCTTTGTGCTGCAAAGAATGTGACTAGATGCTAGGTGCAATCAGCAGTATGGAGAACTGTCGTTTAAATACTGTGGTTTAAAAATAGTGTTTGAGCTTTTTTGACTTAGAAACCACTGAGCATTTCAGCAATACTGTCACCTGAGGTTAATACAAAGAAGACAATATTTGTAGAAGTAGGAGGTAATTCTAGCTGGTAATGATCTAGGTGGAAAAAACAGACAGCCTTCTGGGCACTGACTCTCTAACTTGTCTACTTTTTCCATTAGATCATTTGCTGTTAAAAGAAATTGTTTTTTCCCTAAGTATCTTCTGTGAGTTCTACATTTAATTTTCAGAAAAAGTGTCAAGTTTTAAGTAGACTCTTGTCACCAAGAACTTTGACTGTTTGTCTTCTGAAAACCTTTGTTGCAATTAACCTCTGGAATCAGTATTCTGTCACACAAGTTTTCTTTTAGCAGTGTGAGATACTCAAGAGTGTGCTTGCTTTGTTCGATTTGGCGTTCTAACATGAAAATGCATGTGTCCTTTCATACAAGTCCATGAGGTTGCCACTGACATGAGAGATTTCTTTTGATAAAAGATATAAAGAAGGGATGACTTCATGAAGGACTGGGGTAAGGCGGGTGAGGAGAATTTGTGTGTCTGCTAGAGGAAGATAACACAATAGTCAATGAGATATACACAGTAAGAAGTAAGAATATTTATTTTACTGATTAAAATTTTAGTGCTGTTCTTGGCAAGGCGTATTTCCTTTAATCTGGAGCTAGTCTGTTTATTCTTGAGGCAAATCTGTCTGGAGTACAATAGAACTTTCTTCATAAAATGTTTTCAAAGGGTGCTGACACAGTGGAGGAGTTGGGCGTTTGATCTTTAGTTTTGTATTTATATAGATGTTGGACATACTATTTTACTTTTGTTTTATATAAATGTATGTAGACTACTTTGTACTGGAGAATAAAACATTGGCCTGGAAGCAATGAAATTTGTTTCCTGAATGGTAGATGTTTACGTGGAGCTCATATACTGTTAAACCCGTGTCCCTCTCCACTAACATATTCCATGCTCAAATGGAAATGTCTAGACATACTGGATAAAATAAATTCTAGTGATATTTCATTTTACCACAGAATTGATCTTACCTCGCTATTGCTGCTCCAAATTAATAGCATAAAAATGCAGCAATAAAATATTAAAGTGACAGAAAAATGATTATAATTATGCACTATATTTCTGACTGACTAGTAACTGGTGAAGATTTAAACCTGATGATAGTAAAGAAACACATTTCTGTTGGTTGAGAGACTGCGTTGCAGAACGATGTCACCCATCCTCAAAACACTGTATTTCATCCTGTTCACTTCTGCCAAAATGTGTCTTTTCCTACCAAGCCAAACAGAATTTTAAACCTTCATTTTCCCTGGCATGTGCTGAGTGTTTCCATGTGCTTTGTCCTGTGCAATAGCATTTAAGGTTGGGAAAGCAAGTGGAGATTTACTGTTTCATACTAACTAGAGACGAATGTGTACCACAGCATAATTCTCTCCTCCCTGCTAACCAGAAAGATATGTTAGTTTATATGGAACGAAGTTTTCCTTCAACTTGCCGTAAGCGTTGCAGTGGGGTATCTCCCACACTCCCTCCCACAGTGGCAGTGGGGCTGTCCTGGTAAACACATGGCAGCTGCTTTTTGCAGCATTCCCAGTCTAGCAGCCAAGCTCTAAAGCCCTACTAAACCTTCCTCGTGTTACTGGGTTTCATTTCTTTGTATTTTTCATTGTCTAGATAGCCAACACTGATTTCATGATCAGTGCTTTACACTGAAAGGCAGGAGTATTCAGCAGCTCATGCACATTTGACTTGTGGCTGCCAGAAAACGGTAGGCGTACAAGGCAGACTGACTTATTTCACCTGCATCAAAACAAGGATAAAGGTGAACATAAAGGGAAGAATAAGGCAATTAATTTGAGCAGTTGCTTCGGGAGGACTTACTTTGGAGCAGATTCATTCAAGGCAGCATCGTTCCTGTAATAATCAAACAGGTCTTGACTTGAAGAGTTACGTGTTGTGGATCTGACATGAACAGTAAATGAAAAAAATCAGGAGAGTGGAAGGCCTGCACAGGATTTTCTTCCAATGTGAGCTCCCCAGTTAAACCAAAGGCTGTGATTAAAGCTGTTTTGAAGGTCTAGATTTCAGTTTGGTTCTGCTGAGCAGCAAACTACGTGGACAAAGAGAGGTACTGAACTGTTCCACTAGCAGCACAAGGCTCTTAAAAAGTTATCATCTGTTGGAATGCTTGTCAGTCCTTGTGTCGGTGGTGACTTTAAATTCATAAATTATTAGTTACAGTAAGGATAGCTAATAAAACCCATATTCGAACTGCTTTGTATGTCCCACATTAGAAAGGAAGACACACATTTTCACCAAGAAGGGAGTTTGCTAGGTCTAGGAGCAATGTACAGTACTTCAGTTATAACTTTACATTGTTACAGTCAAAAAACCCTGAGAAGGCAAAGAAGTACCCTTGCTAAGATTATGAGGCAAATTCAGCAGATTTGTAGACTGCCTGAAAGAGTTAATATTTTTTTTCCCAGTAAGATTCTTCAGGTAGGCATATGAAAAGAGTAATATTTTATTTCTTTGAGTTTCTGGGCAAGTTTTTATGTTGGTATTGCAGCATTCAGTCTGTAAATCTTATTTTTACAGAGAGTAACAGTTTGGAGAGACTTAAGTGACACTCATACAGTACTATGGGACTTTATAAGGTTTTGCTTTATAAGGTTTACGCCGGTTTACCTGCATGCATCTGCAAAAAACTGCATAGATGCTTTCAGGTTACTGTACTGTGTTTTATATGCAGAAATTATTGCTTCTGCTTGTGGAGCTGTATAAAAGCAGAAAAAATGAGCTTTGACTATACAGAAATACTTCTGGCTTGAGGTAAAATGATGTAAAGCATAAATGAAGAAGCCTGTTTTCTGAGTGCTATTCATAATACATTGCTCAGCAAGAGGTACATCAGTCAAACAGCATTTCATTTTGACTTGAAAACCTTAGTCACTTGCTGCCTCTTGGAACCCTTGGTTCACACCTGGCTGACACCAGACTTCCTGTTTCAGAAATAAAGGGGAGGCTGCTAAATGGAAAGAGGGAGAGATGCTGAAGTAAACTGAGATCATAAAAGAGGCTATTAAATACGAAATAGCGCAGAAATTCTTTTTCAAAAATTGTGGGATATGTTGGCTCCTGAGGTATGCAGTAGAAAGTGGCCCAAAACTACCTGTCTGCATTTCAGCAAGAACAATATAGGCAAGAGCCCAAGAAAGGGGAAAGACAGATAAATGATTGTGAGTATGGGTTCAGAGCACTGTGGGAAAGCACTTGCAGAACTGCCGTGACAGCAGGTAGTAGATACAACCCCACAAATTATGTAGGATGAAGTTACTAGTGATAAACATATCTGGAGAAGGAGGACAAATAATTAGGTTTTTTTAATTCATAAATCTATAAATAGACAATAAAGTTGAATCTAGATATTTATATCGCATTGCAACAAGGCATACTATGAAGGAAACCTACCTGTAGGTAAGCTTTCAACACAGTTTTGACCAATATTTGAAAGGTTGAAAGCTGGCTTCTAGTTGAGGAGGCTTCAGTATTCGTCCTGTTTTCCTCCTCAGATTCTGAAGCATATTCCTGCTCTTTTCATCTTGAGCAGTCACTGTGGAGTTATTTTAGTTATATAGCAAAATTACAAATTTGTGGCATACATGCTTGTACATCCCTTTGGATGTGCTCTGAATAGCTGGATCCTGCTTTTCTTTGTTTTCTCACTTGTGAGAATTAATGTCCTGAGCAACCAGCTTTAGAGGACATGAGCAAGGTAAACTTTGGTGGAAGAGTGAAAAGAAATTTGAAGAATTGTTTTGTTATTTATTCCAACACAAGTGTTCCATATTAAGTTATATCTATATGTATACTTTGCTGGAAAGGGCATTTGTATCTACTGTTGCTAAGGGAAATACAAAAAAAAAGTATTAAATTTATGGTTCTCAGGTTTATCATCTCTCACATGTGCAGGAAAACTTGCTTCAAAATCTTAATATAAGTTTCCTATATATGATGATATGGAGGCCTGTTGGTATTTTCTACTCCAGTATTTTTTGAGTTCTGGTTTTTTTTCTTTACATAATTTAATTGAAATGTAGAATTCTGATGAAATCTTTAGATTTGGAACATAGACTAACTAAATGAATCTTTTTCTTTCTTGCAAAAAAAATTGCTAGACTTAGAACTTTTTCACTTGTTTAGTGCCTGGCCTGTTAATTTAGATTGTTTTAGCATAGAATAAAGAAAAGCAGTTGACTTAAGTTATTGTATTAAACTAAGACACTAATGAATTGATTTTATCTTTACAGACTACTGGGAATATTCTGGAAGTGCGCCAGGATTGGTAATTTTTTTTTCTTTGGAATCTTTAGGACCAGTCTAGAGTATGTGTTATTTATCCAGATAATATTTCCATGTAGCAATAAAGCCCCTAATCATACATCATCTTATAAAATGCAGGTTTTACCTCCATGAAATATAGTGGACGCAGAGGTGGGGTGTGACTGTTTTACTTAACATTATGGAAACCTGCATTTTCTAATGTCAATTCATATTGACATTATATGGTTATATTTGATGCTAGTGGTATATTTGAAAATATATTTCGCGCTTTTTAGCAGGTCAGTAACCAAGGGCATACTTCTTATTAACATACAGAGAAGTCAACGATTCCTTAAAAACGACTGTCTATTTGAAATTCTAATAGACTGCTGACAAAAGCCAGATACTTTCTTTTTTCTTTTTTTTTCAGTAAGGTTCATTTAATCACAGATGTTTTTTCCTCTCCTTTAGTTAGCTTCTGTATACTTCTGAATTACATAAAGCTGTTGGTGTGAGGTGGCATCTATAGCCTGATCAGCTCCATCTGATTTCAGGCATTTTCCCGTAACACTTGTTTATTTTAATCCTTATGAATTTAATTTGAGAAGGAAGTGGGAATATGCAACAGAACCTCAGTCTTAATATCAAAGTATATCCAAAATTTTTTAAAAATTACAAATCTATCATCAGATTGCATTGTTAATGCAGAGCAGAAACATTGAACTCGTACTTCTTGATCTTCCTACTTGTCGTTAAAACCTAGAGGAAAAATGTATGGTTCCCTTTTCTGCATTCTCAGGCTTTGAAAGGACATGACATACATTTTTCAGTATGTCAGAAAGCATTGATGCAAAAAATAATTTTTTTCTGAAGACCTGTTGTTAAAATGATTTCAGATATTGTCCTATTTAGGTAATAGCAGAACCAATTTTAGTATTGTCATTGAAAGATACTGGCAAGGTGGCAGCTGTCAGAAATTAATTTTGAGCTATACCAGCGGAAAACAAATGTAAAAATGCAGCTGCATTAGGATTTGTTCAAGGCTGAAGAGAACACTGTACCTTGCCATCTTCTTTTTAGCTAATTATGTGCAAGCATATTTTTTCTATTAGCTATGTCAAGCAAACAGTTTAAAAAACTATTTAAGGATTGCCTGAGGTTTTTATGAGTTCCCAGTCACCTTGATAAAGTTAAGAACTGGAATATAGTCTTGCTTTCCCATCATGTAGTGACATTAAAGTGTTTGCATTTGCTGCATCCAAGGTAATGCATTCACTCTTGTGCCCACACTGAACTGCTTCCTTTTCTCTTTCTCATGGGAAACACTAATTTCTTTTCAACTTACATCTGGAGTCATCCAATTTTACTTTCTTTTAAACTGACAGATGAGAAAGTAGCATCTTAACATTCATCTCTACATTTCCTTACACAACAGTACCATATCCTCAGTATGGGAAATGGGACTTGAAGATAAGTCCTCTATCATTTTGTGATAATCACAAAATCATGTAGAAAGTGTAGGCTTTCAAAAATCAAAATGCCTACTGGCTTCCTTTACATTTAACTTGCTCAGTATGTTTAAACAACCTTTTCACATGTGTGTAAGATTTTAATAACCAGCAAGTGGTTACATATTTATAAAGTTGTGCAAAATTATGTTTAATCCTGCCACATGGTGATTTCTCTTTTAAGAAAATTAAGAGCACGAAAGTATAACCCATATGAAAATTGTAATACTCTAGACTGTAGGAGGTGGACTTCCTCAAAAAATTATTTTAAACAGATGTGAAACAGCAGACATTAATTCATTCAGTTATTTGAAGTTTAATTAAATATATGCCAGGTCATGAAAACATGTTGTAATGCCACTGTGGCAGGCACTCCTATTTATGGGAGGTGTCACTAAAAGTCTTATTTTACTTATTTTTTTTACTGTGAAGAGTTTGTTCCTCCTGTATTTGAAGGTCCTACTTTTTTTTCCCTGATGATTACACCTTAAGCTAGGCTTGGGAACCTTGGCAGCTGGGTTTTTTAATGTCTTGCTGAAAACTGCATCACGGAAAAGATTTATAGTAAGATAAAAGACCTTGCACAGCAGAAGGAAATTGAACTTTGTTTAAAGCAGACAGCTTCAACTCTGTCTTTATGCTTCTGAATGCATAAAAAACACGAATCTTCTTACTTTAAAGAGTCACTGCTGTGTTAACATTCATAGCAGGTTTGTAGGCTGGAGGTAGCATCCAGTGTACGGGACTGTGCTCTCCAGAGAGAATAAAGAGATGCATGAAGCATATTGCTTAAGTAGAAGAGTAAAAAGGCCTGGCTAATTAAATGGAGGAAGTGCCCAGGTAAATAAGTAGCAGCCTGGTTGACATTAATAATATTCCCCGGATTGTGTTACGGGTCCCTACCTAAAATTCATGATTTTTTCATGGTTTATTTGATGAACCAGAAACCTCTGTATCGTTTTGTTCTAGACCAAATGAATGGGATCACTTTGCTACCACATATAAGTCTGTTAATGGAGTAAACTTAACTTTCCTTGCCCTGGAAAACTGTGACACTAATTTGCAAGAGTAAGGAATAGAGGTGTCTGTACAACTTTTATAATCTGTTAATCATTTTTATTGCTAAGTTGAGAATCTGTGCGCCAGCCCCTTTCCACAAGCTGACAGTGTTGTGTTTCTAGCAAAGAATAAGACAGGCATCTGGCCATGTCTGGGCCACTGTGGGCTCCACAGCCAGTTAGCTAGCTCTGACATGATACTATGCATAAAAGATGCACACTGCATATAGTAGCTGTCATGGTCAGACAGCATTGAGGTGCACTTCAGCTGACATGGAACAGCTTTTGAGCCACGATAGCCTTTAGCCAAACTGGGAACAGAGCCCATAGAGGATTTGGTTTCTTGACCAGCTTTCCAGTGCCTGCCTCCTGCTTCTCTTTGCACTAAAATATAGCAGCAATATATTCTTTTTTAAAAAAAAAAAAAAACCACAACTTTTCCTGGAAACTACATCTCAGAAAAGATGGTTTATTGTAAGATAAAAAGCCCTTGCATTGGCCTTTGCTTAAAGCTAACAGCTCCAACTCTGTCTTTGTGTGACAATATATCCTATCCTACATTTTACTTTTTCCACTCCCACACATATTCTTCCTGCATATGCAACTGTAGATGTAATAGCATTTCTCCAGGTAAGAAGTGTTGAATATTAGTCTCCATGTGCAATGGGATAATTACCACGTTATGCTAGATCTCTTCAGTAATACCTGAATTTTTGTTTGGTTTGTTTTTGTGCTTTTTTTTCCCTTCGCTCAGGTGAACGGAAGAGTCCTTATGTGGCTGTGTGCTGTGTCATGATGGCCTTCAGCATTCTGTTTCTGCAATAGCAGCTGGAGAGTGTCCCCTATGCCCTGCTACCAGACAGCAGAGCGTGGAAGAACTTCTAGCTGGAAAAGACTGGGAAGTGTCATCAAGTCTTCTCTCGCATGTCAGATAGCCTGTCTCTCAGTGGACACCCCCATCCCCTGCAAATGGACCATTATGTACAGTGTTAGTGAACGTAATGTAACTAACTCCAGATGTCAAGTCGGTAGTGGCACTCCTGATTCACACATTTCTAATTCACCTAAAGCTGGTCTAGTTATCAGATTAATTCTTAATAACTTCTTATGTTTAGCTGTGACTAAGAATACCAGGAAATTTTAAGTTCAGAAAATCTGAACACTGTTGGCATGAAGGCATTGTTTTGCAAAAGCCTTTCTTGTTCATAGCATTTTGTCATTGAAGAGGTTCAGACGGACAGACTTCTTACTGTTTGTCATGTGTTGTTCAAAATTATTTCTTGTACAGCAGTTCTTCATTTTGTCCTAAATGCAGCTCATCGGTGGATACTTCCTAGTTGGGGATTTTTTTATTTTCCACTTAATATGACATGTACAGGATATTCATGGCACACTAGCAGCATGGCTGCTCAGCAGTGCTACTTCAGCAGCAAAGTAGATAACACATTTCTCAGCCACTGCTGGCAATATATAAGTTTAGCCACACTAGGTTTTATGCAAGCATTAGAAATAGTTGTAGACAGAGAGAAATGTCGTCTGCAGTGGAGCCACTCAACACTTGCCTCTAGTAAAAATTTCTGAAAACAGGATCTTTAAACTGTATCAAACTTAGTTGGTTTGAAGTGACTGCTTTAAGGAGGTGTTTTCCTAAAGATGAATTCTTTATTTTTCAAAATTTTGTCTTTAAAGAGTTTGATACTTCATTTTGTTTACTAAGATAGATAGGAAGAAGATACTGTTTTCCCATGTTAGAATCTCAAAGCCATTTTTGTTTTTTTTTGCTTCCTTTTTCTCATGCAAAAAAGATATGAGACCAAGAATATATTGATATTTGACCAAGGTATAAATTCTGTGAGAAGAAAGGGGAGAGTATAACTTGGGCACACACACTTGGTAAAGCTTTAGCACAAGTCATCCTTAACCTCTCAATCTAAACTGTGTCTTTTTCAAAGAGCAATAAGTTCCAGCAGAGTTCTGTCAGAGGAGATGTCAGGCAAAATAGTGTTTTCTTGCCCTCAGTCTTTGCTCTGAGTCCTAGACTGAGTGGAGAAGTGAAAAACTTGCTACCAAATTATTTAAGTGCTAAAGTAGCCTAATATAGCAGATAAACAACTACAGGATTTGGCATAAGTTGACAGAATAGATAACAGTTATCACAGGTGGCTGAGGAGACAAGCAAAGGGAGTTTCTGTCTAAAATGCCACAGTTACAACCACAGTAAGTCCATACACCTTATCATATGTAGCAGTACTTAAAGGTGCACAGAGTGAGTGGAATAGTGATTAAATATGACTTAGGCTATAGTTGTGCCTACTACCATAGAAAAGTACTGCAACTTTTGCACTGCATCCTTTTTATGTAAATGACATCATGGACGGTGGCTTTGACACCTGGCAAACTCCCCCTGCACACGTTGCATGAAAAGGGAGGGTGGCATAGGCTATGGTTTTAAGCACAAGAGGAGAGGGTGGTTTTAAGAGGAGGAGAGGGGTCCCATCTCTTTTTTCTATACTAATGAGAACAAGAATGCAGGGTTATAGAAGAGCGTGTTCCAGTAGGATGATGTATCTTGGATCAAGGTCATACAACTGGAAGAATAACAAGTGTTCTCTCTTCTACAAGTTGCAGAAGAAACAGGGACAGACCCTACCTCTTGTGTTTGGTACATTGTAGATGCACTCTCTCTGCATCATTTTATGTTTGTGTCTGCAACTCTCAGAGTCATCATACCTGAGCTGTCCTATGGACTGACAGAACTACAAGCAAGAGTAGGACAGACACCAACTGAACTCATGTGTGCTGCCACACACAGCTCTATTGCTATTGCTTTGCTACAGGTATCCCAAGCTAAAATTTTCTAAAATTATACAAATTTTCAGTCTTGGAACAAAATATGGCCATCTGTTTGTTGTATGCAAATCCAAATTTACTGCTTAACAGTGCAACTAGTAATAAATCAATGCAGCAAAACCTGAAACATGACGTGTTGTTCTTTGAATACACAGAATATTTTATAGCCTTGCATGTACTTGCTATGGATTAGTTATATTAACATTCATCCACATCTGCACTCTAAATGACCTCAAATTCAAAGTAGGGATTTAGGAAGACTAAATCAAAAAACAGTACTAGCCATGTTGGGAAATGAGTAAAGCATGAGTAAGAGATGGGATCACCATAAAGGTCTGATGTTCTGGAGAGACTGATAAGCAAATGAGCAGACATAGCTAGTGGAGGAGGAAACAAAAAGTCTAATCCAAGGCTGACTCGAAGATTTCATGTTCTTGGAACAGTATTATTCTATGAATGCTCTTTCTGCCTCACAGCCAGCGAGCGGTGGAAATACACTGTCACCAAGAGGTGAAGTTGCAGTGTGGTAGAGGAAATAATTACTCTGAGGTTAGTGCTCTGAGGCTTTTATTCTTTCGTGTCATTCACCAGCTTAAACAATTCATGTTGTATGTGAAGACAGTGCATTAATCACAGATAAAACAACCTCCAGTCATTCTCTGCAACTCTTAGAAGGAAAGCAAAGCATTAAACATACATTTTGCAATGGACGGTTAGAAATACAGTGAGGTTTACTGTCATTTCCCGTATTGTGATTGATGTTTTCCCACTACAGAAACCCCCACATCATGCCTGGATCTCTGATCACTGCTTGCAGTTAAAGCCAGCTTTTTCATTCTTTCCAGTATCTACCAGTAGATCAAGAAGCAGGATGAGGCAGTGTCTCAGTGGGAGAGCCCAACGTGTAGTGCTTACAAAGGCTCGCTGTGGTCTAGCGATGCCTTCCCCCCTTCTCCCCTTCATGTCATAACTACTCTCTGGAGAAGAGAAAACAAAAAGAAAAGAAATCCAGCATCTTCCTAATAGATTAAAATGTAACCTTGGTAAAAAACACCAAAAGCCAGGAAAGTGTGATCTAAAGCTGCTACTCACACTCACACAGTGACTCTACATTATCTAGGCAAAACATTCCCGGTTAAGGAAGGTTTTCCAGACTGTTATTTTTTCCTTCCTTTTCTCTTGTTTTGCTTGAACTTTGTTAGTTATTCCAGGCTCAGCTCTCAAGTGTGTTCCACATACCTTACAGGGCCCTTACATGCTTCATATGCATTTGATGGTGCTTGGCTAGCTAGAAAAGTAGTTTTCCTCTAGCTCGTGTAATGCAGTGTAATCAGCATGTTAGGTGTAGAGTATACACCTACACGTTGAAAAAAAGGTTTTGAATGTGTGGCCTGAAATCTTTGTGTCACTACAGTACTTATATTTTATGAATGATACTGTGTTCCATGATACTCTGAGATCATAAGGAAGGCAAAATGTGTGGAAGCATAGTCATTCTACAAGACCTCCTCACAGCTGGAAAAAAACACATGCTTTTGAAGGACAGGGAGGATCTTCTTCAGGTCCATAATGACAGACTTCACACAAAGAACTAGCCTATACTGAACTTTCAGTTCGTCGTCTCTGTTTCAAACCTGAAACACTTGTGTGTCCAAATGCGCATTTGTTTTTTTCAATCAGTCAATATACGACAAGATATAAAGTATCTCCAGACAACTTCTGCCTGGATTTCATGAACTGTTCATTGGCTGGTAGACTTCAGGTGGCCCTCAGTAAGTAAACTCTTACTTCAGGGAGCACACTTCTCTTTGGCTATTTGAGAGCTGGGCCCCAAGCTCCGCTGATGAAACATCAGTCAGGCTGAGTCTTCACTCAAGCTTCAGACACTTCAGAAATAAAACAGTCTTTGGCACTGCTCTCTACTACACAAGAACCAGTAGCTGCAGGAAGATTGTCAAATGCTTCATTAATGTAAATCAGAAAGATCTTCCAAAAGGAATATGTTATTAACTCACATAATTCCCACTGGCATGGGAGTGAAACGCCAATATTTTCTCAAGGATCTGGGTATAAACATTTCCAGTGACACAACTACTCCTGCCAGCTCCTGGTATGTCAGAAGAGAAGATAATTATTTAATGGGCTCCTCTGTCAGATGCAAAACTTTCTACGAGAGCCTCTCATTGCATCACATCATTTCCGTTACTTGAAAGGGCTCTTTGGAAGCTGTACCACGAGAAAAAGGTTTTCCCTCCAGCTCAGCTAAGTGAGTGGGGAACAGCATGTGTCTTCGTCACAATTGTAAGTGTATCCAGCTGCAATATCATTTCAGTCAATTGCCATATTTCTGTAGATCTGTACAGTTGTGGACCAATTCACTGATTTGTGTAGGCCTAATTAAACTATGGCACGCCACTGATCTCTTTTTAAACGTGACATAAGCACATATAATTGAAGCGCACTGCACCAGGCTCTTTGGCGTCCTCTGCATCGTCTATGATCCATCATGCGTAAACTAGACAAAGGAGCCTATCATATCACTTATACCACATGATATATTTACTTTTGGGAAGCTCAGTGATTAAAATACTGTATTTTTCCCTAAAAAAAAAAAATCGTAAAATTATATATGGTTTCATTTATTCTGAAAAAAAAATATAGACTTGTTTTAAAACACAAAAGACTTGTTCTAAAGCAAAGTCAAGTCAGGTCAAACTATAGAAGTACCCTTTTTAGTTCTGAGCTCTTCACAGCTGGTTGTTCCCACATGCAAAAACTTAAATAACCTTTCAGGGCTGTAGTAGGGCTAATGAAATATCCAACAAAATGATAGATGTATTTGGACATAAATGTCACACCCAGTGGAATTAAAAGGAAATAAATAGTAATCTAACAGCATTGGCAAGCTGCTTTTTTGACTATGTAGCACCACCAACATATTTTACATGTGTATCACAGTCATGAATAAGTCAGACTAGACACACGTTCACAAACCATTTTTTATTTCCTATTAAGCTACATGCTTATTTTCCTTCTCACACCCTTTTCAGCTAATAAAGGAAGCCAAGAGAACACACTAATCTTCGTCTCTTTGGAACAAATACTAACTCCAAATTCTTATGATTGATTCTTACTGATAAAACTTCAGGAGATAGAAGAAAAAACCCTTCCTAATGATAAATGATTCTTGACATTTGAATTGTTTGTTATTTACTGTGGACATAAAATCCTGATACCAAAGATGGCACATAAAATTGTCTTCATCACTAGTGATGTGCCTGGGGCTGGAGGGCTTGAACTGGGTTGCTCGTTAAAGAGTTATGAGCATGTAATAGTGCGCCTATTCTTCCCCTGCTTCCCTGCACAGAACGTGCATCTGGCTGCCAAGGAACAAGTTTAGACATGAGTCTGGTAGTTTAATGATACCCCTCCTTAAGAGACTGGAGGCATGGAAAAGATTTTCGTCTCTGGAGTCATGGTGACTTCTGGAAGTAATAAGAATTGTCTCTTCCTTCTCACAAGGAAGAGAAAATCCTTTGAAATCCATCTGCTTCAGAATCTCATTTAAAAGGGAGGAAGACTCAACCTGTTAAGCTCACTTTGTTGTTTCTTTCCATTTATCACCTACTTACCACTCCTGTTTTTATCTCTTAGGTTTTAAGACTGCCACACTAGCACAGCCCCTTTCTAGCACAACACACTGCAACCATGGAGAGCAAGGCACTTCATACTTTTCCCTGGTTTTCCCCTTTTGTACGTTTGAGGTGATGATGTTGCTGGCTTGCAGCCTTGATGGAATGATTCAATATGTGCTTGCAAGAGTCATAACAGTATAGGCTGTTCCCTAAACTCATTCAGACCACTCATCTCACATTTGGAAAATGCGTTGTAAAGGAAAAACAGGTCACAAACCACAGAAGTGCTCCCCATGACAAGTTCGTTATATTTATTTAGTATGCCTTGGTAAGGGGCTCTGAATTGTGCATGCACAAACAGACCTCATCGCTCCTTGTCATAATAAAGTACAATATGATACACAGACAAGTGCTCCAGTGCCATGACCTGAGTTCAGGAGTGGGAGCTTGGTCCTCTTTGCTTCCATTAACCAGCTAATTCACTCTTTTTGGGAAGTCATTCATCAACTCCTTGCTGAGGTGGCAGATTGTGTCCTAACAAGCCCAAAACCACCACCTGCCCTTTATCAGTCTCTAGGTTCAAACTCCAGATGGAAAAGCAGGAAAACAAAGAGCCTTTTAAGACACGTTTTAGCACCATTATAAGCAATATGTGGCCATACAGTGAATATGTTTACTGTGGTCCATGTCTTCCAAATGCTGATATAGCTATTTGTTTGGTTAAGATCCAGACCTCCCTAACTTGAGCATTTTCCCCTGTAACTCTTCCCCACACAGAAAGTCTGTGCTCAGTTAGAGGCTGCAAACTCATTTCAAAATCACCCCATCAATTCAAGATGTACAGTGCAAATAGCATAGTGAGAAGGGGCAGGAATAGAGAAAAAAAAAAATAGTGAAAATCAACATGAGGAGAACATGTCAAAGCAATCAGGAAAAAAAAAACAAGTGACGTGGACTAGATTTTTATGCTGCTTCAGTCATCCAAAGGATTTCGTCATTTACCTTGGACTTACCTGGCTTCAGGTGAGTGCTCCAAGGTGCTCCCCCATAGGTTCTGCATGGCCAAAGAGTAGGAGCATTCGCAGGGAGGAGATGAGCACCCAAAGCTGAGGAAAATGAGTGAGTTGACTCCTTTCTGGGTAAACACAAAACAGTCAGCAAGGCAACAACATTTCTAAGTAAAAGTGATCAGCACAGAACAACTTTGAATCATGGAATTAGAGAATGTTTTGGGATGGAAGGGACCTCTACAGGTCATCAAGTCCATTCCCCCTGGCGTGAGCTGGGACATCTTTAGATCAGGTTGCTCAGAGTCCTGTCCAACCTGACCATGAATGTCTCCAGAAATGGGGCCTCCACCACCTCTTCAGGCAGCTGTGTCAGTGTCTCAGCACCCTGATTGTAAAAGATTTCTTCCTTATATCCAGTCTAAATCTACCCTCTCTCAGTTTAAAACCAATACCTCTTGTCCTCTTGCAACAGTCCTTGCTAAAAAGATTATCCCTATGCTTATTACAGTGTTGAAAGGCCACAATAAGGTCTCACCAAAGCCTCCTCCAGGCTAAACAACACCAACTCTCCTAGCTTTTCTTCACAGGACAGGTGTTCCAGCCCTCTGATAATTTTTGTTGCCCTTCTCAGGGCTCACTCCGACAGGTCCATGTCTTTCCTCTGCTGAGCTGGATGCAGTATTCCAGGTGGGGTCTCACCAGAGCAGAGCAGAAGGGCAGAATCACCTCCCTCGACCTGCTGGCCACACTTCTTTTGACACAGCCCCGGATGTGACGGACTTTTTGGGCTGTGAGCGCACATCACTGGCTCATGTTAGCTCAGTGGGTCGAGCACGGTGCTGATGACAATGACAACACTGAGGTCACAGGTTCAATTCCTGCTCGGTCCTCATGTGTTGCCTGGTCTAGTCGAGATGTGGCACCCCTGTACATGACAGGGAGGTTGGATTAAATGATCTGTAAGGTCCATTCCAACATAGGCCATTCTATGATTCTATGAAAACATCCAGCTTTTCATCCACCAGCACCCATAAGCACTTCTCTGCAGAGATACTCTCAATCCCTTCATCCCTCAGCCTGTATTTACACGAGAGGTTGCCCTGACCTGGGTGCAGGACCTTGCACTTGGCCTTGTTGAACCCCATGAGGTTCACATGCTTCTCCAGCTTGTCCAGGTCCCTCTGGAGGACATGCCTTCCTTCTGACATGTTCTGCACCACTCAGCTTGTCATTTGCAAACTTGTTAAGGGTGCGCTTGATTCCACTGTCTATGGCATTGTTGACTTCTCCAACCAGATCTCCCTATCTCACTCTCCAAACCACGGAAGAACCACTTTGGTCTGATGTCAGCACTCGGGAGGTGTTATGGCCCAAACCCCTGGTCCCAAGCCTTCCTGATTGCTTTCTGACATTTAGGCATACGCCTTTAACCTAAGCCTGGCTGTAGCTGGAACAGTAAACTCTGGATTACTCACAGAGAGATTTTATTTCAGCGACATATGCTGATTTTGAACCCAATTTGGGTGACCTGGGAGTTGATATTTGAGAATGCTTGCAACACGATGTAACATTTCATATGTTTGAAGCACAACTCCCATTGTTCATAGGTACACCTGAAGAAAACTAACAATTTTGAAGAAAATACCAGTGTTGGAAAGCAACATCAGTGAACATTGTGAGGAAAACTGAGATCAGGTGGTCTAATGGCACTCAGCACAAAAAGCGAAAATTCAATTTTTCTTCTTTTCCTACAACTGCGGTGAGAACCAAGCAATCCCTCTTCTCTTAGCCCTTGCCACAGTCATTATTCAACTTCCAGCCTCTTCAGTGAATGCAACAATGTCTCATCCCTATTTAACAGAAATTCACTTCTAGAACAGTTTCACCCCTAGCACTGAAAGGGGCACAGGATCTCCGACGTAACTGCTGTGTGAACACCGTGTCCCTAAGCCAGGTAGCACCACATTGTTTGGTCCGCCAGTACTGCTGAGGACACTGGGGCCCAGCAGTTGGACAAGGTTAAGTGGAATCTCCTTAGACAGTGTTGACCTGGCAAAGATACACACTAGCAAGCTCCAAAGCTTAGCAGCAGTCATGTTTGGACTTCCCTTTAATCCCTCTAAATCCGTTTCTAGAAGCTGCATTAAAGCATTTGATCCTTGGAAGTGCCTGAACAATTTCTATTGCCATTCCTCTTAGTATGATATTTTTAAAAAGTTTGGATTGGTTTTTGTGAGGTTTTTTTTTTGACATAGAATCCCAATCATTTTAAAGATAGGATCATTCAGTGTAAAAATACTTCTGGTTATAGCATACCATTTTGCTGATGAGGAGACTGGCGCAGAGGTGATTAGAGGCCTCATCAAAGCAATTTGGTTGAGTTTTCAACAGATGGATATGCTATTCAGTAATTCCACAGTCCCATTAGAAATCTAGAGGCATCTTCACATTAAGCCTGTAGGAGTCAGCAAAGAAAACCCTTTTCATCAGGTTATTCATGGTCTTTATTTTAGAGGTTGTCTGCAGTGACCTCCCTTTTCTAGCACTGAATTCACATGCTTAAACACAAGACCCTGCCTGGTTTTTTTATTGCAAACTCATCAGTTTCTCTACACTGCATGCATTTGCTTTTCATCGTTTTGATGGCACAAAGGAAAGTGTCACCAAAAAAAACCCAAAAGAAACCAACGCACAAAGTTCCCCAAATCACCAGGCTGTAAATTTTAGGTCACCCATTTCCCCCATTATCTGCCCACTAGGATCAGGGAATACCCCAAGCAGAGAGGGTGACAAGAATATGATCTGAACAAAGAGCACTCTGGTATGGCTTCTGGTGCCGTTTGGCATGAGGATACTTCTTTATCCAGCAAACAGCCCTTATACTGCTTTAATTTATTGTCAGTGGCTGCTTGTCTGACCTTGGAGCAGGAACTAGGAAACCCTTATGGCTACTGTACTGCAAGCCCCAGCATCTTCTTTATCTGTGTACTCTCTTGCCTGCAGGTACGTGGAGGAATTTAGCTACCCACTAATTGAGCTTTAGACCTTTTTTAGAGTTCATAGACATTTTCTTATTCTACCATGTCAGAACAGCCACTAATTTTACAGGGAGTAGTATTCAACCTAAAGCATGCAAAAAAAAAAAAAAGAGCTGGCAGCTAGAAAAGAAACACTTTATCCAGCTCTATTTCTAGAAGAACCAGGACTATTGATAGACCATTAGTTATCGCTATGTAACCTGAAGAACATTCAGTAAATTATATTAAGGGAAGTATATTTTCTGAAGGAGTAGGATGTACTCAGAAGCCTTCTAGCTAAGTACTAGCTGATCTAAACTGCTTAGTCATTTAAACAATAGTAACTCAAAATAGGATACCTTTAAGAAGGTGTTTTATCACTTTATCACAGATCATAATTGTCAGATTCTGCATTATTCTGCTGTGTTGCTGCTATGGAGGTTGGCGATTTCCACCTTCCAAGCTGTAATTTCTCTATTGCATGCCCAGCTGCAGAATATTCACTTGGGATGCCTAAATCAGCTTTACTTCCAAAAACTTTTCCAACAGACTATTGTTTCAGTCTCTTGAAAAGCTTTCTTCTTAGAAATAAGACCCTTATTGTCACTTCTTATCTCAGAAAATACATTAGTATTCCCTATTTTGAAACACAATATTTTTACTTTGGAGAGAAAATAAAATATTTCCATCCAATAGGAACATAAAGAATTATGCTTCTCATGCAACATTCATGTCTACAAAATTTACAATTCACAGATGTGTATGATATTACCAGATGATGCTCACAGAGGATGACAACAAAAGTATGTTCAGCCGGATACTATCACTCTTCCAAGAGTGCTAATCCTAACTGTCCTTATGATTTACAACAATACTAATGGAAGTAGTTCAGCGACATGTTCTGGCAAGCAAGGGCGTGTGGACTAGGGAGTGGAAGAAATGTCCTGCAGAGAAGGAAAAGGATGCATTTACTAAGGGGAAGAAGAAGCATGTAAACATAAAAACACACAAGTAGAATTACAACACTTTGGTCTCTGGCTTTTTCCCTCGATGTCCATTAGGAAGTATATAAATTGGATTCACTTGTACTGAGAAGTAGTCTAACAACTCTTGATAACTGAAATATCAAGACTCAAACAGGACCAAAATTGTTTTAAGTCATATCTTGCGTCCCTCCTTCATCTGATAGGAAATTGTTTCAGCACCATTCATGTCAAAGGTGCAAATATAGCCTCCTGAATCCACTTAGCCCTGTCATCACAATGTTCTGTTTTGTGATAATAATGCTCCATTACATTTGTACTTGCAAGCCTCTCTTCTCTCTTAGTTTCATTAATACGTGCAACACTTCATTCTCCTCAGATGTTAGATTATCACCCATTTATTCCTGCAGGATAACTCACAGAAAACTACTTCTGCTAAATCTAACAGAAATAGCATCTCACCTGAAATCGTCACACCTGCTAGGCTATTTTCCCAGTATCTTCCTCCTTTCTGAGGGAAAACCAACAGCTATTGAAGCATACACAATACATACCAAATGCTGATGTGTTTCTATCTGTGACACTGAAGAAAGAATACTGATTTTGTTTTCTCACAACTTAGTTTTTGTTCACCATTTTTTCTTGCTCTTTTTTTTTCATACTTGGTAGGCTCCTTTCCACAAGCACCCTGGAAGAGAGAGTCAAGGAAAACTGTGAGGCCACAAGAGAATTCAGATGGCATAATTACAATTGACACAAACAGTAAATGAAAGTCTTTCCTTCCTCAAGCTCTTTACGTTTCTAAAGTCTTATATGACTGAAATGCTATAATTAATTAAATATAACACCAGTGAATTCTGCAGAAGTTACATCAATCTCTTATTTTTCACCTTAACTGTAAGAAAATTGAAGAGACTAGAAATAGAAGTGTATTTCCCTTTCCTATTACATCTGCTTGAAAAAAGGCACGTTTTTCTAAGCAAGCATGAATATGGAGATGAAAGAGGAATTTTCCACTAAAAAGAGCGCTGATTATAATTAGGAAAAGGGTAGGAAATAAATCAAAATAAAGAAAGTTGCTGCCAACCTGCACAAATGGCATGGATAATTGTCAAAAATTAATCAAGTAAGAGAACAAATATGTGGTTGCTTGTCTCTAATAAGAGACTGTGGTAGTTGGCAGATGACAGAATAACACTCTTCTGGCTAAAGCGACCGGCTTCTCTTTCACTGTGGGTGAACTTGTGAACCATGATCCCTTCCGTGCCTCTACACAGAATAGAAGAAATTCCTGGTGCTCTACAGGAGCAATTGACCAGGTAAGACAGCAGAACACACCAGGAAAAGCCACTGTCCCATCAAAAAAACCTTATTCCTTCTACTTTCTGCTTTTGAACATCATATGGAGAAAGTACATGACTCTCTCTGGTACTCTAGCTGCCGGCTCTTTGCAAATAGAGAGTTGGCTACCACATTGTGCATAACCAGGACAAAAAGGCAGATCTGTTCTTTATACAGAAGTCAGCCTGTCTTTGTTTACCAAATGTCCTTCTGTAGCTAGAAGCTTTCATCACTTTCACTTGAATAATGAAGGACATGCAAACTACAGTGTAATCTTACTAATCTCTCCTTATGAAGAGCTCACAAGTCAAGTCCCCAGCTGTCTCTCAGAGAAATGCATTTAGAGAAGGACATGAATTATCATACCTTAGAGGCACGTAAATTCTCATCTTTTAAAATTAAAACATCTGGTAACAATGTGGTAAAGGAATCAGATCTACAAGCTAGTTTGTAACTCTGTGTAATCATGATAAGGCTATTTGAACAATGCCCACCCTCGTGGTTAGGTTTTAATTTTGTCAGGACTAGATGTTAGCTGTGCCAAATAACTGTTGCAAGGTGAAATTAAAAGAATTATGTCAAGGAACACCTTATGTCTTATCACTTTTACTTATAACAGACATTTATCCAGTGATTTAGCTGGTAAAGCAATTTCAGGAATAGGAGTACATAGAGATTTACAAATTGCATAGTTCTTAAATCATTATGTCTCTATTGGTTTAAACTATATGCAAATTACTCTTTGGATCAAGTGTCTTTGCAGACTATGAACCATATAAACCAGCAGTCTTCGCCAAACTACCATGGACCCCAGCAAGAGCAGGACTCTACCCTTCATTAGGATTTCTCAGCAGTGTAAAACTGTCATAAATCCTCCATGAGTGATATATTTAGGAAATATTTTTAAACCTCAAGCATTTCCACCTGAAACACCAGTGTTCCAAATAAACTTGAATATTGTTTCTTGTCTAGACTAGTCACATACATGTTTCTTTAGGATACTAGAATAAGGCCAACTGCACTTGTCATTGAGGAAGACAGTGATAAGACCACGAAGCCTTGTCATTGGTGCTTTTTCTCTAAAAAACCTAGAGCACACAGTCAAATGTAATTCTTGCTACAGAAGATATATAATCAGCTTTCATGCTCCAAGCTTCTCTTTTGAGTACAACCCTTTTTCTCAGTGATTAGTCCATGGCATAGGGAAACATCCTCCCAAGGGTACTAACACTATGTGTCTCCTGCTGACCGCTCATGAGAGAGAATTTTTCCTGCTGTGGATGCTACAGAGGAATATGCAACTTTTTAAACTTAAGTTGCACCAACACTGTATTCAGCACTATGAATTCAGAGTTTATTTCTCAGTATTATGAGGAGAGTTGTTAGCATCGAAGTCACATTTTCATGTTCTCAAGCACTTGTGGAAATCCCAACTTGTATTTCACTCTGGATTATTTGACCCCCAAAAATCTAGTAGATACTACTGTGTTTGGCTAGCTTATGGCTCCAAAATGTTGGACCAATACAAGCGCTTTCAAACTTTTAGTCTGACAACTGACATAGCCCTGTGGAACTGATAAATGTTCACCTTTTTTTGCTGATGAATATGCATCAGCTGCAAAACACTTAGTAGGGCTGTACAGATTCAGTGACATAGTCATGCAAGGGCCATCAATTGCATGTGTGTCCTGGTTTGAGCTAAACAGAACCAATTCTGTTCAGTAATTTTTACTTTCCAGCTCAGTCAGTTCTAAGAGGCTGCACTTTCTGAAGTGAGCAGTGAGTTTTTGCAGACAGTGTGTGCTACTGGCAGTGATAACACCTGATGTTTGCAGTCACTGCCTGGGACTGGGATGCAGAAAGGCTCTAGTTGATGATTTCTCCTGTAGTGACCAAGGTCACTGCTGGGGGTGCCAGGAAGTAAAAGGGATATCAGGAAAGTGAAAGGTGGCACCTTTAGGGAGGAACAGACAGGACAGGTGACCAACAAGAGTGTTCCATTCTATATATGGTATATTCAGTATAACTGAGGGACGACGGAGCTTAATCTCTCTTCAACAGCCAGAGTCTGAGGAGGACTTCATCTGTTCTTCTGCCTTTAATCCCAATCCTGATCTCCCAAACCCAGGCCCTGTGCCCGATTCCCCTCTGCTGCTGAGCCTGGGGTTGCCCTGGTGCCACTTGCTCTGCAGCATCTGTGAAGACTAATATCAGGGGGCAGCTGGATTCAATGTCAGTTTTGTATATATTTATGTATATTTATCATTATTTTAATTATCTACTTATTAATACTATTATTGTTTTATTAAAGCTGATTTAGTTTTCTTTTCCCATTTGTAAGACTCTTCCTCATGCCCTGTCCTCTCCTGACTGGGGAGGGAAAGGGGTTACAGATCATCTGTCAGCATTCAGCGCTCGACCCAGGCTTAACCTTCACAAATGTGATGTCCCGTGTGCAGTAGACTTTCCATTGTTTGCTTCTTATGAAGAAATCACTGAGTTTATTTTAAAATCTGAGCTTCTTTGGTGGCTTCCATCCCTTCTCTTTGGTCTCTTCATTGTTCTGCTTCACAAAAATTATGATTGAAAATTCCTGTAATTTCATTTGACACAAGATTTTGGAACATGCTAACTACCTAAGACTGACTAGAAAATACAGATCAATATTACCTGCAGTAGGTATTATGATAGTCTTCAGCAATAGAGGTCGTTGTGGGTTAAATTTAAGGCTAGCAGTTAACTGCCAACCAGAGGCAACTACTACCACTTTATAAGGCTGCAGCATCCAAGCTCTCGGTGCTGGGCGGGACACAGGATCTGTGCTTTCACAGATCAACAGCCAGAAAACATACTCAGAGTTGCTGTGACCAGGGCAAGACGTGGACATTTGGGCAACAGAAACCACTCAAAGTGTCTGAAGCCAGAGTAGGTTCTAATGAAACCATTTATGATTCAAAGTGTCAAGAGCTAGAATTCTTCCTCTTTCCCATGGAGAAAGATGCATTTCTGGAGTGGATTTTGTTCCAAAGTAGAACAACACAACAGGCTGGGGAAAAAATAAAGATTATTTAAAATTTTTTTATAACTGAATAATCTGAAGCCTTTTGAGCAACTGAAGAGAAAGAGAAGGCCAGACACCTGACAATATTGGATGGAGAGTGGATAGACATGGAGAATTCTCAAAAAGTCAAGTGAGAAACAGAATATTAGTGGAATGTGTTGGTGAGCTAACAGTTGGGTGAAATAAGGCCACTTGAATTAAACCTTAGTTTCACTTTGCGTAACCAAGGCAGAGTGCCTTTATGACTAGCACTTGATGAGAAATGAGGTGCAAGTCTTAAGCAGAAGGACAGCAGCAGCAGGAAGGCACAGTGTCCATCACATGCCATATCTTGGTACATAACACAGCCTTAAAGTATAAAATCAAAAATACAAATATATGAAGAATTCCCAGAAACCTGCTGTACATTTGAAAGTCATTTTTTCATAAATGATAGCACCTGAAGTCTGGGTACTGCAGGAAAATCAAGGTCAGAGTTTTCACTGCAGTAACAATTTACAGACCTGCATTTCGGAAGGAAAACAAGAATGAAAGTGGCAGCTAAAATGCTAATTTTTTTTTTGAACAGCAAGTCCATATTCAAGCATAAAGCTGCACTGATTTATGTTGTTGACTCTCTCCTGTAAGTGCTGCTGACATAAAAGACTCCCCACCTAAGAGTGCCTAACAGCCTGCTTCCTCCCAGCAGCACAAAACTGGCAGGAAATTCCAGCTACCCAAGAAGTTGATCTCCTGAAATGAAAGCTACCATTCAGAACAAGTGCAAGGAAGCAGTGCTGAAGTTTAACGTCTATGCCGTATCTGCATCAGAGTATCTTTCAGATTTACCTTGGTGGGACTTTGGCATAGGATAACCAAAGTTCACACCAGGGTTTCTGACATACTGTGTTAAATCTAAACATATCAATATTTTTGGTGTGAAACCATAGGTTTGATTCTGATTTTATGTCTATGGTACCATAAATCTAGCAGAGGCACTTCTCATGTAGGGAGACACAGGAAGATTCGGATCACACTGTATTTGAAGAAAATTCCAGCGTACTTCATACCTTTCTTTTTCTTTATTTTTTTAAATCCAGACATGAACAAGATAAAATGGATGTTGTAATGATCACAGCAAAGACTGGAAAGAAAACTCTTATATAACAAACATGGAGATAAACCTGAACCCTAGAATTTCAAGACTGTTCTATTGCCAGTAATTTCCCTGGTCATTTTTCATAATGGTAAATCATTTTGTCAATTGTTTTCCTAAAGTAAATCATTTTTCGAACGATATGCAGTGAAAAACTTTCCAGAGAATAAATCACTGCAACAGGCTACAAAGCTTCAGTGTGGGGCCATCAATGAACTGTCTGCTGGGGAGAAGCCTGAGGAGATGTTTTTGGGCCCATGCAAAGGGAAAATTGCATGATGCCAACAGTGTAACGTACGATCAGAGATAACTGTGTCCTAAAATGTTTTGGATTTATCTGGGGGAGGAGACTCCCCAAAAGAATGTGAGTTCATGATAATACTAACGTCAGGTGACAAGGGTACCAGTTTCACACACCAACACTACAAATCCACCTACAGTGTAGATGGACCCTCACTCAAATGCTGAACTTCACTGTTGTTCTTAACTATTAAGACAGATACATGTACCAAATCTTTTTTATCATGTTGTCTGTCAACTCCATCAGCTTTAAAATCACAAATAATTGCTTGTGGTTTTTCTATGTACTTAATAAAATTGCAACCTATCTCTACTTTCTTGCTGCCTCTCTCTATCCATCTGATTAGAGTATTCCCTGGGCTGCTTCAAAAATAAAGTGGTAAAAATGTAGAGAGTAATGAATCAAATGTAAGCAAAGGTATCTATAGTCTGAAGCTGCCTTATGATATTCTTAGGCTATTTATGATGAAGTATATTATTTTCACTGTGAAGATAACAGATTATTCCTCTATCTAAAAGATAATTAGGAAGCAGAGCCAGCCAGGTGCTAGACTTAAATCACCATTTCCACAATCTCCTTTTACTGCGTACACAACAATCCTGTGAGTCAGTGAATAGATGTATCTTTAATGCATTTGTGGATGGTATGAGATGGAAAGAAAGATTCTGAAAAATTTATGTATACAATATTTAAATTGGCTGTCCAAAATTACTGTAGGCTAATGTCTAATGACAATGGCATGAGCTAAGACAGTTCTTGGCTTCTTTCTTGACAATGACATGGCTTTCTCCGTCATATATTGAGCTGTTATTAAATAATGGTAAGATGTTAATAGAAACAATTAGCACCAAACTCCTTACTGAATGTTTCCCGAGCAAGTGAAAACATGTTTTTAGCTTCTTGTCAGAGAAGGGCAGCTCAGCAACATGCATTCTTATTGTGCCCATCTTGTCAACCAGAATGCTATCATGAGATGGGGTTGAAAAGAACCCATATAAAATCTAAGTCAAGACCTATGTCAAGACCTTTTGAGATCCTAAGGGCAGTTAAGAAGGGGAAGCTCAGCAAGCTTGAAACTCTTGACTTCAGAAGAGCTGACTTGCACCTCTTCAGGAAACTCCTTGGTAGTCTGCCATGGGATAAAGCCCTGGAGGCACTGGGAGCCCAAGAAAGCTGATCGACTTTCAAGGATCATCTCCTCCAAGCTCAAAGATACTGCATCCCTAAGAAGAAGAATCAAGTAAAAATGTAAGGAAAGCTATATAGATAAACAAAGACTCTTGGCTGAAATCAAATAAAAAAGGGGAACACACAAAGCATGGAAGCAGGGACTGGTGACCTGGGGTGATTGCAAGGAAGTTGTTCGTGTCATCAGAGACCAGGTTAGAAAAGCTAAGGCCCTGACAGAGTCATATCTGGGCAGTGATATTAGAAATAACAGAAAAGGATTTTACAGGTACGTAAGACAAAAAAAGAAAAATAAGCGAGAATGTGGGGCCTCTCCAGAAGGATACAGGTGACCTGGTTACTGAGGACATGGAGAAGGCTGAAGTATTCAGCACCTTTTTTGCCTCAGTCTTCACTGGCAACCACCTGAGCCACATCACTCAAATCACAGAGGGTGTTGGCTGGATCTGGGGGAGTGAAGAACCATCCAGGGTAGGAGCAGATCAGGTCCAGGAACACCCAGGGAACCTGAAGGTGCACAGTCCATGGGACCCAATGAGATACATCCACGGGACCTGAAGGAACTGGCGGCTGAAGTCGCTAGGCCACTGGACATCATATTTGAGAAGTCGTGGCAGTCTGGTGAGGTTCCCACAGACTGGAAAAGGGGGAACATAACCCCTATCTTTAAAAAAGGAAGCAGAGATAACCCAGGAAACTACAGAGCAGTCAGCCTTACCTCTGTGCCAGGTGAAATCATGGCATAGATTCTCCTGGCAGCTGTAATAAGACACAAGAAAAACAATGCACTGGTTGGTGACAGCCAGCGTGGCTTCACTGAGGTCAAGTCATCCCTGACTAATTTGGTGGCCTCTATGACAAAGCTACAACGCTGATTGACATGAGAAAAGTGACAAAGATAAGGCGTTTGACACTGGTCGCACATGACATCCTTGTCTCTGAGATGGAGAGACATGGACTTGATGGATGGACCACACAGTGGATAAAGAGCTTGCTGGAAGGTCGCACTCAGAGTGTTGTGGTCAATGGCTCAATGTCCATGTGGAGACCAGTGACAAGCGGTGTTCCTGAGTGGTCTGTTCTGGGTCCAGTGATGTTCAACATCTTTGTCAGCGACAGGGACAATGGCATCGAGTGCACCGTCATCATGTTTGATGACAACACCAAGTTGTGAGGTGCTGTGGACTCACTTGAGGGAAGAGATGCCATCCAGAGATAGGCTTGAGAAATGGACCAGTGCAAACTGCATGAGCTTCAACAAGTCAAAATGCAAGGTGCTTCATCTGGGTTGGGCCAATCCCAGCCACAGATATAAATTGGGTTCAGAGTGGGTTGAGAGTGGCCCTGAAGAAAAGAATTTGGGAGTGTTGATAGATGAGAAGCTCAATGTGAGCAGACAGGGCGCTCCTGCAGCCCAGAAGGCCAACCGCATCCTGGGATGCATCAAGAGGAGTGTGGCCAGCAGGTCAAGAGAGGGGATTCTCCCCCTTTACTCTATTCCTGTGAGACCCCACCTCGAATACTGTGTCCAGTTCGGGTGTCCCCACCGTAAGAGGGACATGGATCTGTTGGAGCATGTTCAGAGGAGGGCCACAAAGATGTTCCAGGGGCTGGAGCACCTCTGCTACAAGGACAGGCTGCGGGAGCTGAGACTGTTCAGTCTGGAAAAGAGAAGACTTCAGGGGCACCTAATAGCTGCCTTCCAATACCTGAAGGGGATCTACAGGAAGGCTGGGGAGGGACTTTTTACAAGCGTGTCCACTGATAGGACAAGGGGAAATGGGTTTAAGTTGAAGGAGAATAGATTTAGATTGGACCTTAGGAAGAAATTCTTCAGTACGAGGGTGGCAAGACTTTGGAATAAATTTCCCAGAGATGTTGTGTCTCCCCCCTCCCTGGAGGTGTTCAAGGCCAAGTTGGACGGAGCCTTGAGTAGCCTGGTCTAGTTGAGAGGTGTCCCTGCCCATGACAGGGAGGTTGGATTAGATGATCTCTAAGGTCCCTTCCAGCCCTTCTATGATTCTAATTTAAGTCAAGATCTAACCTTTTCCTAGGCAAGATCTAATAATATATACATTAAAGTAAAACTGGCAGGGGTAAAAATTTATATCATGTGATGATTTACTGCATTAATTCACACACCCATGAATCACGGTAGCATAAGTAATCGCATGACATTTTTTCACTTAAAAATGTGAAATTTAATTTTTGCAAAGTGGCTAAAAAGAAATCATACTGTGCTGTGAGTTACATTATTACAATGAACAAATTTAAGCGGGATTTAAAAATATTCAAATATTCCAATATTTAAAAACATTCCAATATTCCTAAGGTAACATAATAGCACATAAAAATGCCTTCTTTAAAGGGGAAACTGTTTTCTAGTTTCCAGAAACAAGTCCTAAGGGATATTTATCTGAGGGTTTATTTGGACTGCCAAAATGTCTTTCACAGGACCCGTCATAGAGGGCTTCTGATAAAATCCCAGTGGGCACAAGGTGAAAGGGATAACATAACCCTAGGTCAGGACCTGCCTGTGAGATGGAGAAACACGAGTGTCCACAGCACGAGTGATAAGATTAACAGTGCAGTTCCTAGGATCCTTGTGCTAGACGAGTCACACAGGATAAAATACCATGATTTACCTTTGTTAAGGATGGTGATGCCTGCTGAAGATTTCAGAAGGATCAAATGCATGTGCAATAAAGTGTGGGCTGGAAGGCATTATCTGAAATACTCATAAACCTCACCAGCAAGTTTCAAGATACAGGTCAGAGATCAATTGTCTCCAGATATTCCTTGCTCCACGTAGGCAGTACATCAATAACATTAGTGCGTCCCTTACTCATGAGCTCTTAAAAGATACCAAACCCTCCAAGTGAACATTAGAATGCACACAAGAGTAAAAGAAGTTTAAATGTTGGCAGTTATTTTCACGGTATATTTGCATTATCCCAAGCAGCCCTAAATTGATTCTCACCCAGCAAGAGAAAGTATTTACATTCTCTTTTTGTCAGTCTTGATAACTTGCTGGTTTGGGCCAGCTATTTTTTCTGTTCTTGGCTGCAGCTTTCCCCTTAGTGAGCATTATAATGTTCAGCAAAAGAAATCCAGCTGGTTGAATTAAGACTACATAAATTAAATGGGAAACTTGCAGTAATGCCACTTCTTCATTTAAACAACGTGTTCATTTAAGATCCTATGGCTTCAATATTTCATTTATAGGCACTTCTGACAAAAATTACTGTAAATGTTGATCTACATCTATTTTATATCCAAGTAAACTAATGTGTTATAAGCCTAAAACTAGGGACATCCAATAGGTATCGTGAGAGACCTAGAAGTCTGCTGGTCTTTTAAATATTTCCCTCAGAAATAAAATAAGTTTTGAAACTAGTGAAGAGTTTCTCATCTTCTCTTCAAGCTGCACTGCACTTTATACCACACATCAGAGGTCAAAGCCTCATGTGTCTAGGAAATTACTTTCCCCAGAAAAAGTCCTTCAAGTCCTCTTTGGGTCTTCAAACACTTTATTGGTATGAGAAAAAAAGGAACAAAGATGACAGTTTTGCCCATTTTAACCTGCTGAAGATTTTTGCAAAGAAGTTCCTTCACGTTACCCTGGTTTGAGGGTTTCCCTAACCCTCGACCCATGTGAGCCAAAGTGTGAGTGAAATATTTCAGCTGGGAGGTTCTTAATATTTTGTACAATATGTCATATCTAAGTGGTGAGTTGCAAAAATCATTCCCTGAACAGAAAATTTATTTCATATTTTCTTGTTGTTTTAGATAACATACAGAAACAGATTCTTTAGGGGGTTTTGTCATTCTTGCTTTGTCTTTTTTTTTGTTGTTCCTTAACTTAATAGTGCTGGACAAGAAATACAGACATAAGGCTAAAATTACATTGTCATAGAATCACAGAATTGTCAGGGTTGGAAGGGACCTTAAAGATCACCTAGTTCCAACCCCCCTACCATGGGCAGGGACATCCCCCACTAGATCAGGCTGCTCAGAGCCCCATCCAGCCTGGTCTTAAAAACTTCCAGGGATGGGGCTTCTACCACCTCTCTGGGGAACCTGTGTCAGGTCTCACCACCCTCATGGGGAAGAACTTCCTCCTAATGTTCAATCTGAACCGATCCATCTCTAGCTTTAATCCATCTCCCCTAGTCCTATCACTATCCGACATCCTAAAAAGCCCCTCACCAGCTTTCTTGTAGTCCCCTTGAGATACTGGAAGGCCACATTAAGGTCTCCTTGCAGCCTTCTTTTCTGCAGACTGAACAGCCCCAACTCTCTGTCTTCATGGGAGAGGTGTTCCAGCCCTCTCATCATCCCTTTAGGCCCTTCTCTGGACACGCTCCAGCACATCCAGATCTTTCTTGTGCTGTGGTGTCCAGAACTAGACACAGTACTCCAGGTGGGGGAGGGGAGGGGAAGAATCACCTCCCTCGACCTGCTGGCCACACACCTCTTGATGCAGCCCAGGACACAATTGGCTTTCTGGGCTGTAAGTGCCACTGACGGCTCATGTTGAGCTTCTTCTCTACCAGTACCCCCAAGTCCTTTTTTCAGGGCTGCTCTCAGGGCAGTCGCTGCTCAGCCTATACAGGTGCTTGGGATTGACCCAGATGGAGGACGTTGCACTTGGCCTTGTTGAACTTCA
>NW_009729048.1:525-740 GCF_000703405.1 Apaloderma vittatum | reverse complement strand
AGCCCGTGTTCTCACTCTCGGAAATAAGCTCCTTTAATTGTTATTTAAGTGGCTGGGCATGGCCCTGGGCTCTCTTGTCCGAACTTCACCTGACGACTCTGGCAAAGCTGGGCAGGCTTTGGTGGGTGCTGAAGGCATCCAGCCCTTTGCAGATGGTGCTTAGCACTTAACAGGATCAGCCCCTTAGCGACTCGCGTGGGCTCCCTCACCTCAGC
>NW_009729048.1:0-219 GCF_000703405.1 Apaloderma vittatum | reverse complement strand
GAAGCTGTACATAGGACTCACCCATGGCCAGTCCTGTGCCCTGTAAGCTATCTGCATCTTAGCTTGTTTTGTTTTCCTTCCAGTCCTTTCTTACTCCTGTTTTAGCAAATGTGACACCAGCAAGTCCCTTCCTGGCATCAAAATCCTGGAATTCATCTCCTTTGGAAAAGCTGAATGGTTGGATGCTCTTGGTGGTTCTGGTCATGTTTCTTTTGATTA